>NC_133763.1:15254262-15554489 GCF_036562045.2 Rhinolophus sinicus
TACCAGGAACCTAGGCCATGTTTTCTTTTACTTACAAGCTATGTGAGCCTTGATTTTGTTTCTATGCACGTATTATTTTTTTCCATATGTGTTTCTCTATTCTTCACTTCCTCTACCAAACACCTTCCTCTGCTTCCTCTTTAGTTTATTTAATGTCCACCCATCTCCCAAGACCAAGTGGGTTTCTAATTCTAGAATATATTACCAACCAAATTGAATTTAATATTTTGCCTCAATTTCAAACTCCCATGGAGGGAAGCTAATTGGCCATATTTTTTTTCTCTGTGTAAACTAGGTCGTACATAGTTATTGAGACATGTCTACCTTTAGTCCAATAAGACATGCTAAAGGAGAATTTCTCATTTCCAAAGGGCCCTGGGTGGAATAGCAATTACTATCCTCTCCAGCACAGCCCCTTTGAAGAAAAACCTTTAAAAATTATACATGGGATCCATGTATGGTCTTTAGGAAAACATAGTATTTACATAACAAGCTGTAAGGAATCTGTGAACCTTGGAGAAAGCCCATAGCTGTTATCAGATTCTTAAAGTACACCGTTTCTTCCCCCACCCAAATTAAGAATGATTTCTTCAAAGTAATCTTTAGGCTTATTCCCACAGTTTTTTCCCCTAATTGTACTTTTTCATTATTGGTATCAATTATTAAGGGCCATGAGCAAATTATCAATGATAATAATTATCAGCTAACAGAGATATTATAGAGTCATTTTTGTTGTGTTCTATTTTGATTTGCTTTTATCTGTTTATCTCCTGGATAATTGCTTGATGTATCCACTTGTACACTAACTATATTGTTGGTAGTAATGATGTGAAATGAAAATTTGCCCAGGAAGGCTTCAGTAAACTAATAAATGATCCTTTATTGAATATCTATAACATACTTAGAACTATGCTAGAAGCTATAGGGTACATCGGAAAAAGAGTCCCAGTTTATGCTCCTGGAAATCTTACAGTCTAATTAGAGAGACAGAGCACCCATACGTGAAATTGCTCCTGAGCAAGAAACATGAAAATGCTAAGTTATTTGTGTAGAAAGAATTGTACCAGGTTTAGAGCTAGAAGCTCTTCTCCAGCTCTTCCTCGTTTTACATATCAGGGACCAGAGGCCTAGAGATATTAAGAGGTATTAACTTATCTTGTCAATTACCTTATTAATTGACAAATATGAAAGTCCAAACCAGGGCTCTTTCTACTATACAAAGATAGGCATTAATCTTTGCACAAGGAGTTAAAGAACCAAGATACTAATATGGGCAGAAAATGAGGAAACAAATGAAGTGGACTTTTAGAAACAGGTGGCCCATGGAGATTAGCAATGACTGGAAGTCAGGGTATGTATGGGTTATGATCAGACATACTGAAGGGGGAAAGGAGAGAGAGAGTACAGAAACCTGCTCAAGAGAGGTGAGGTTCATGTTGGGGCACAGGCAAGGGTGAAATCACACGATCAATCATTTATCTGCTTTGAGATTTATGACCAAAGGCTATCATCATTGTCGTGATGGCATTTGTTTTGGTTTGGTTTTAGTCTGTGTGCAATTGCACATGTACACACACATTGAAATGGAGGCAGTGAAACTGTTTAGTGGCTTGAAAGATATGTAGCTTTCCCCATTTCGGTGTGTCCACGTGTGAATTTGGTGGAACTAATTCAACTGGTGGCACTTTGTGTTAAATGAACAAATCTCATTCCACTCAGTTGTATTGTTTTCCAGTTTTCATGTAACACTGAAATTTTCTGCACACATCTTCAATTTAATTAATTTCTTTGCTTTTAAAAGCTAATTTTTCAAAATACATCTTTAAAACAGTATCCATATGTATTTTATAACAGGACAGCTAATCCAAAAGCATTAAAGTTTTTCAAGACATCTGCCTCTTGGAACTGAATCAATATTTGTAACCAGAAAGTAATTTAAAGAGTTGTACCTATAAATAAGCTAAATGCTTTGAACAAAGATTGCAACAGTGACCCTTCCCTGGATTAAATTTTATAATAAAACACCAAAAAGCATAATTATAGAACTCCCACAGAAAATATCTATTCCAACAACATCATACAAAAAAGAAAATAGATATACTTTTAAAGTTTTAAAAAATAGAATTTTGAGGTTGTGAAGGTCCCTCCAGGGCTCTATGGCTCTGAGGACAACTGGCTGGCCCATTGTTTTTGTCAGAAAAATTCCAGGGACCATGGTCTCGAGTGAGCTGAGAGAACACTTTACACAATTTGGCCATGTACGAAAATGCATTGTGCCTTTTGACAAAGAGACTGGCTTTCACAGAAGTGTGGGGTGGGTACTTTTCTTCAGAAGAACTTCATAAGGTACTACAACAGGAAAATCATTATTGATGGAGTAAAGTTCCACGTTCAAGCTCAAAGACAAAAAGTTTCGCAAGGGGATCAAACATCTGATGAAGAGAAAGATATTTGAAAATATGACTGCCTATTAAATAACTCAAACTGAAAAAAAATAGAATTTTGTGTTCATTTATATTCTAGTATAGACACTACTTTTTTTTCCCCCCTTTCTTCCTCTAAGGCTGTTAGTCCACAGAATAGAAATATGATGGGTTATATTGGGTATTCAAGACAGGACACACCTTTGACTATTCTCCAATTCCATTGAAATTAGATACTGTGTGAATAATAAATTCATTTTCTGTATTTTACTGACTGCTTTATAGAAAGGGAAGAAATAGAGTTCAAATAGCTAAAATCTTTGATTATCTCTTCACATATATATACTTTGTTATCTCAAAGGCAATTGGCTAAAATGTAATTGTTATTCATCATCTGTACGGAAAAATTTAAAAAGGGCAAGAAGTGTTGCCCTTACCCCATTCCTCCCGGCACAAATTACTGCCTGATTCTAATTACAATTTTAACCACTAGCTGCTGATCCTTTTATGGGTGGTGAGGTAATCCAATCGGGTGGATTGGGAGCTCCCGTTAAACACACCACACATAGAAATTAAAGTATGACTGATGGCCTTAAAAGCCGTTAATCAATATGTAGAGATAGCTAATTCAATTCCTTTGTGTGCCCCCGCCCCCCCTTCTAAATCATTGCCCAAAGCTTATTTGAAGTTCTCATTCTTCAGTGTAAGGAAATATTGGTGTCAGCTCCCTTTCACCTCTTTTCCAACTTTTCGGACTGCTAGTTGACTGCGTTGGGTATACCTAACTTGTGTCCTTCCCCCACCCCCCTTTTTTTTTTAATCAGAGACTTGGACGTACATTTACTACATGTGTTCTCGAGTTACGGCATCCAGGTTTCATTAATGTCTACAAGACAGTTAATCTGTACCCATGATACAGTCACTCTCCAATACATTGGGTTTATTTCATAACGTGCCTTTTTAACTGATACTTTTAGAAGCATGCAAATAGCCAATTATCTTTACTCAAAAGCCATTAAGAGTGTACCTCATAGACACAGACAATAGTTTAGTGGTTACCAATGGGTAAGGGTAGAGGGGGAGGTAGAGGAGGGAAAAGATGGTCAAATATATGGTGACAAAAGAAGAACTTACCTGGGTGCTGAGCACACAATGTGATGTATAAGTGATGTATTATAGAAATGTACACCTGAAACCTGTATAATTTTACTAACCAATTTCACCCCAGTAAGTTTAATAAAAATTAATAAAAAATATAAAAAAATAAAGTGGAGTGAATGAAAAAAAAAAGAAAGGAAGGAAGGAAGAAAAAAAAGAAAGAAAAGTCTACTTGCATTAGGGACAGGCAATGGTGTCTAAAAACTGACAGCTTACCCAGAGTAGGATCATTAAGCAATGAGACACATAAGCAATTAAAAACATTCCTAAAATCTAAAATTTGTTTTCCTTTAAGAAATGTTCTTGGTTTGGGCTGGTGCTGTATACTGTTTTCAGCCACACATTCTCTTGTGGTGCATGTAAGTCAGCTGTATAATTTGGAGACATCTTAAAAGAGATCCAGCTTTTATTTTTTATCAGCCCTCTCTCATTTTTTTTAGGACTAAAAATTAATGGGAGCTGGGGGAGGTAAGGGCCAGGTAGCTTTTGATATAAGTACGAAAAATTTGGGTTTAGAAAGTTATTTACTTTGTGATGAATTATTGATGTTCTCAAATATTTGGGGTGAGAAGGAAACCTTAGAATGAAAAAAATAAAATAATCATTTAACCAATGATTCTTTTTTCCCCCTAGGATAAATTTAGAACACCAGTTTCAGTCCAATCGGTTTTGGTTAGAATGTAGCATCTGTAACATATATAGCAATGTCAGATTTCAGAAAACACATGAGATTCCCCACAATCTCTTTCAAAAAGAGTGAGTATATACAGATTGCCTTAAAATACAATTTGATTCTAATTAATGTTCAGTGACTTGTAATTAAAATGCACAACCATAAAGTGCTTTATTTGTAATCATGAATTCATGCTCAGAAACTAAATTTTCAGTCTTTTGTTTCGCTCTCCATCTTTTCATTATTTCCACATGCTTGGGTTGAAGCGTGAACTTTCACCATTGCCCGGCTGCGTGGTCTCCTCACTCCTCCTCTGTCCTGCCCTTTCTGGACGTCCAACCCCAGCCCCATCCTTGACCTCAAATATTTCACTTGTCTATTTGTATTGCCCCAACCTTCCTTTCTGACCTTAACTCCCACACTGAGTATTTCAAAACTCAGACGACTTTGCACTTGCGATTAAGTGTAACACCAACATTCTGCCATAGCCTCCTCCTGGCCTGTGGTGCCCACAACCTGGGATGGGAAGACTTGAAGGAGAATTTTTCTCTTTTTAAGACAATGGGGGAGGGGTTATAACTGTTGTATCTATGATTTTAGGAGATATTAAGATATTGTTGCTCATAACTTTGTGTGACAAAATACCCTGCAGAAGATGAAAAATACATTGCAGATGGTGGAGGTAGAGGAAGAACTGCTCTAAAACCTAGATCTGATATTGTTACCGATGGTTTCAAATTCTTTCCTATAAAATGAGTTTTCCCCAACTTATAATAGCTACTCTTTGTTCAATTGTTACCATGTGCATCGGCTTTTCTCATTTTATCCTCCAGACCCTTCTGTAAGGTATGTACCATGTTACACATGAGGGAAATGAAACTTAGCAAGGAAGCAGCAGAGCCCAGACCCAATCCCCAGCCTCACGTGCATCCTTGGGCAATGTTCTAGCACTCTCCTTCATCACTTCCTATCAGAAAGGGCTCTGTGAGAATCCACCTTCCAGTACAGATGCTCATAGGAAAAAAGAAAGGACTTGAGGGGAAAAAATCAAAAGGCAACAACCATCTGTATGTGTCTTTCCCTAACCCTAGAGTGGGTGCTTCTGGAAAGCAGATACTTCCTTGTACGTGGAATTTCTTCACAGTATAGGTAATAGTTGACTAAGTGGGAATTAGATTGGAAAAATTATATGTAGACTTAACCGAGGGTAGAAGAATATTGCAGATAGATGCTAAACTGTGAAACAGGCATTTGATTACTTATAGAATCAAACCTTGGGAGAAAAAGAAATACTTATACAGGTACGTAAATGTAAGAATATGTAAGAATAGCCATTAATTAGAATTTTTGATGACAAATAGTGAGAATTTTATATCAAATTGAGATAAATAAGAAATGTATGTACGTGTGTATGTGTGTGTGTGTGTGGGGGGGGGATAAGGGGTGGGTCCTGCATCTAAAAATCCAGAGATTAGACTGCCTTCAGAAATAGAGTGGTCAAAAAGGTTTCAAAGACTAAGTTTCTTTCCATCTCCCCACTCTGTTTATTGTGTGGGCTTTATTCTAAGTCTAGCTCTTTTCATCGCATGAGGCTTCCTGCTTCTTTATTCATGTTCAGTAAGGACAAGACCCAGTTACAGATTCTCAATAACATACTGACAGTCTCCCAAATTGGTTTGCCTTAAGTGTCATGCCCACCACTGAACCAATTACTTCTTCCAGAATCTTCTGTTTGGAGCAGAAATAGAGACATCTTCTCTGAATCACATGGATGACCAACAGGAATTAGGGATTATTGGGATGGGCAAATGGAGATGCAACCTGGTACTGGCGATGAATAAAAAAAAAAAGTCCCTTAAACCTTAAACCTTTCTGACCAATTCTTGAAGGCTAAGAATTCTTACCTAGAGATGATTGTTCAAGACTCCAATAGACCTTGCATGGTATCACTGTTTGCTGTGATGTTATGTTGATACTTGGCTTATTTGAAAATGTGCTGGTTGTTTGTATGCTCTTCATATGCAAACTGAATCACTTCATTTACTAATTGCTTTATCTTCCCATGTGTGAAATACCCTAGGATTTATAATTCCCCAAAACATAAATTATAATCATTGTGATTGTATTGTCCCCATCCGTTACTTTCTTTTTTTTCCCACATCTTAGCATACACAATTTCAAACTGAAATAACCTAGACAGGGAGTAAAATTCTAATCCATTCTGAGAAAGCTCAGGGATTTTTCTGTAAGGTCCCTATGTTAAAAAATATAAAGAAAAAGAGACAAAAACTAGGTTAACTGTCTCAAAGCATGCGCCATTTTTAAACAATATTCTGTATATTTCTTGGGTACCCAACTTTTGGCCATCCATTTTCTTCATGCATCCATCTATTGGGCTTTCTTACTTAAAATAAGTGTATATTTATAGTGATCTTAACCCACTAGCTGTATTTCTGAAGATCATATATGAAATGGAAAGCTAAAGACTTCCAACTACTGTTCAGATAATTAGTACTTTTCAAAGAAAAAAAATGGATTTTAGAAGACATGCAATCTTGAAGGTTTTTCACCTGACCATGGATCTAATGAAGTCTGTGAGCAATCAAAATTTGTATGCACGTGTTTGTGTCCATGTGTTTTGTACGAGTCTTCTAGGGGTACCATAATAATATGCCACAGACTGGGTGGCTTAAACAACAAAAATGTATTTCCTCACAGTTCTTGGAAGGCCAGGATCAAGGTGTTGGCGGGTGTGGTTTCTTCTGAGTCCCCTCTCCTTGGCTTCTCTCACTGTGTCTTCACATGGCCTCTCCTCTGCATGCACACATCTGTGATATCTCTTCCACTCTTTATAAGGACACCATCATATCGGATTAGAGCACCACCCTTATTACCCCATTTAACCTTAATTACCTCTTAAAAGGACTTCTCTCCAAATATAGTCATGTTGAAGGCTAGGGCTTCAACATACTAATTTTGGGGAAGACACAATTCAGTCCATACCACATTTATTTATATTTCCTCAAATGAGGTTCCACACCATCATTTGATTCTGAAAATGGTCAATGACCACCAAATAGTTTAAGAACCATTCACTGGGTCCAAATCTTTCTTTTGAAAAAAAAAGAAATCTAAAAACCAGAGAGGTGAAATGGCCCATCCTACATCATACAACAACTTACTACGGAGCGGAGAGGAACACCAGGGCTACCTGTTAACCTTGTCCAGTAAATGTCCTCTGTGGGTCTCTATTCACAATGTTCACAATGACTCAAAGCTAATTTAATAGGAATTCACAAGGCCAAGTCATACATGTGGTGGGGAAGCTTAGCTGGACCTCAACTGAGATGATTGAGTTACAGTAGATAGGGGCTAAAGAAAAAGGGAGCAGTTAGTGCATAATATTTAGGGCAGGTTTAAGGAGATTATGGAAAAAGTGGAGAAGTTTCTTTTAGGGGAGCTGGTTCTCAGCCACTCTGAAAGACTCTCTCTAAGCCCCTACATAGATAAAAAAGGCAGCTGCAAATAAATGATAAAAGGGCCATGTGGATGAGGAATCGGTGGGACTTAGGATGCAAATGATGAGGTTTAAGAGCCCCAGTGATGAGTGGGAGAGGGAATTCTCTATTTCTACGTGGAATTTAACAGCATCGTGTGGAGAATCAGCAAGGAGCTTCGCCCAAGACAACAGCAAGCTACGGAAAACCAGTGACAAAAGGGCCAGTGAGAAGGTGTTTCTTCTTCAAAGGCCTTCAATTCAGTGGGCTTCAGTGAGGATATCAAATGAAAGAAAAAGAGCAAGCATTTCTGAATACATGTGACATACTCCTGGGTACTACCTGAAACGACGGGCGTGAACGTAATAGGGGTGCGGATGTGCTATAGTCATGTTGGTAGGGGCCACAAGCAAGACAGATTTGGTAATTATGTTAATATGACCTTGCTGATATTCAAGCTGGAAATGGGAAGTCTGGGGATATTGTCTCTCTCTCTCTCTCTCTCTCTCTCTCTCTCTCTCTCTCTCTCTCTCTCTCTCTCTCCTCCAGTATGTATGTGTACATATATGTACTCACATAATCTGATAATATGTACATATATATTTTTCCTTCAGATCATACTTTTCAGATGATGTGGATAAAATTCCTAGTGCAGTGCATATTCTAATGCAAATGAATACCATTTCCATTTGCCTTGCACTAAGAGAAATGCTGTAAACACTAACACTTTATTAATTTCCACTGAATGGTGATAATATATGCCCATTAAGTGGCTCTTTTTTAGGATTGAATAATTTCCTTTGGGTGACCTGATTTTGATCTTCTATCACAAATGATTCACAAGGAAAATTAAAGATACTAAATAAGGCCCTTATGTTGCTAATTTCTTGTGATAATAAGATCTGCCACCTTGAAGTTAACAGACCACATGAGGAGTTCAGTCTTCCCAGTACATCAAGCAGATATTTTTTGAATTATTAAGTGGTATACATGAGGACGAAGAGATACAGTCCAATTTCCCAAAATATCTGCTAGATTTGAGAGGTGGCAATTGCCAGCACATCTGCATTCATACAAGGGCCTCCTTAGGCGTCTAGTCCCTCTTTTTCTGCTCTGCTAGAACCAGTGTGGCATAATGGCAGCCATCTCTTCCCACTCCACCTCTGACCTGCGTATCAGGTACTTGTGAGAAATGATACTCTGGCAAAAGGCAAACAGCCTCTGTCCTAAGATGAGAGATTCTTTCTGTATTTTTCTTTGGTGTGACCAATGCCTCGGAACTCAGAGTCCCCTGCCCTCTGGGTTGTGCTTGCTTTGAGTTCAGCATGGTGCTGGAAACTTGCTTGACTCTTACGGTTCAGCTAACTGTCAAATCATCAAGCACTGTTTGTCTTGATGAATAAAGTTGGGTTTTCCTTTGTCTGCCTGGGCTATGGAGATTTGCCTGATTTCTCAACTCTAGACTCCCATCTCAGCTCTATTAAATGACCTCCCTTTATTTCTTCCCAAAGAAGTCACCCAGAAAAGAAGCTGACTATAAGTAAAAAGACATTCATAATTTTAAGTGAAACCAACACTATGAATTTAAAACTTGAAAAATCAGAACATTAAATAACTTTAAGGAATAGTCAGCAACACCTTCTGGCCCAGCTTCCTTTTATTACTTAGCTGGTAAGGGTTATGGTAATGGCCACCATATTTGAGTATATACATATACCAGCCATTTCCTATACATAATTTCATTTTATCCTCTCTTCTATCATGCTAGGTAGGCATACATAATCTTATTCTACGGGTGACAAAGTTTTCTTTCTTTCCCCCTACAAACAAAAAGGAAAGTAATTTGACTCAATGAATTCATACAACAGTGTGTCCTTTTAATTATTATAGTAATTCTTGGTTGTTAATTCAAATAAATCCTTAAATATTAGAATTTCGGGTTTGAGGGAGAAGTTTGGGGATGCCACACTTTCCTAAACCACAACAGTTACTGCCAGTGTGATCAATTGCTAAGGTCAGCTAGAATGCATAGACAGAGCTAAGGACACGTTTTGGGTCTCATCTCTGATCCTTCTTATCAGGTGGAGGGCAGTGTGGAAGCCTGGAAGATAAGTAGATGGTCCTATGACCATCCTGGACTAAAATAGGCTGTGAACTATTTCAGGAGATATAACTCAAGGGGCTGTGTATGTGTCTGAAGGAAGTGGGGGAAGGAGCTTATGTTCAATCTCCTCTACTGCCTGAAAGAGTTTAGGTTCCTTTTTTACTTTCACCTTGTCACTCAGGGCTTAGCTGATGGCTTTGAGTTTCCCTTTGTTCTGCAACGTGGTCAAGGAACCTTTCAAAGCACAGGAAAGGGATTTCATTTTCCCCTAAACCGAGCCAGTCATGCACCTGAGGCTCAACCACTGATAATGCACACAACGCTCAGGGGTCACCATCGGTCCCCGCAGCAGGCTGTCCTTGAGAATGAGTGTCTGGGAATTCAGAGGACTCAATAGGGGTTCCAACAAAATAAAAGGTCCTTCCAGTATTCCCTTCTCTTTCTTAAAAAAAAAAAATTATCTTGTGGAAGTTACAATAACTCAGGTAATTTATACAAATCTCATATGCCTTCAGCATAATGCTGAATAAACTTAAGATCAAGCATTTGCTAGAAGTTTTTGTACATTTTTTAGATTGCATCCTTTCAGGGTATTTTGGCTTCAGAACTTATTGCTTCTCTGACAATCACCTGCTGAAAGGCTTTCTTTCTGTCTTTCTTTCTTTCTTTCTTTCTTTCTTTCTTTCTTTCTTTCTTTCTTTCTTTCTATTTATTTATGTATTCATGTATATATAAAAAGAAACGATTACCATGGTTCCATGCTTAGCACTCAAGGGAAGAAAATTAGGCTAATGTGCTGAGAATGTAATAGATGGGAAAGTAGTAAACTATAGGTTGGTGCAAAAGTAATTGCGGTTTTTGGAATTATTTTTAACCTTTTAAACCGCAATTACTTTTACACCAACTTAATACCAGCTCCAGGAAGAAAATTCATAACATTAGTCTACTCTGAAAACACCTATCTGATTCCTCCCTCCATAGAAAGATCTAGACTTTGTTATTCTTATTCTTCAGGTCTATTTAGGCAACACAATTTTCAATCTATGTGTCCTGAGACCAGAACCCCCTAAGGCAGATTTGAGAGAATGAATGAAAAGGGCAACTGCTCAAAGCCTCCACTGTAAGACAGATTCTACCCAGCCTATGTCTTCCAACTGCAAAAATCTTGGTCCTACAATGAGTATTACTTATGCTGGCTCTAACCAATAAGGAAAAAAGCAATTATTACAGAACAAAACTAGCCTTCTAGATTTTGGTCTCTTGATTTCTAAATAGGAATTCTTCTTGAAATACTCACTGCTTTCAATTTGAGTTGAAATTATTTCCAACTTGCCTAATAAACCACAACATGAATCCTGCCCATTGCATATCTCCTTCCTGGATTTCAATTCTGAGACTCGGAGAAGAGTTTGGGAGGCTACGGAAAGACAGGTCAGATTGGCTGGAACAGTCATGGATAAAACTGTCAGCTTTTTCACTAGTCAAGAAACTGACGGAAGTTAACTGACACATGAGTTTTGGGTTGTGTAAGAAAACAATTCTGTCACATAAAACTGAATGCTTGGAGATGGACGGCGTGATGCTATAAAATGGGAGATAGCTCCTTTCCGCTGGAACCATTACAGGAGATGCACATGCTCAGCTGACCAGAGATGAGAATGACGAATTAGTGATTGGTTGCAAGGCAGCTACTGAATGGCCTGAAGCCAAATGTAATGAATGTCATTATGGACATGACAATGCTGCACATGGAAGAGAAGTATGGCTGCAGCCTCCAAGATTTACCACCACTGGAACTTGACTCTCATCACAATAAACTTCAGGGAATAATAACTCCTATCCAGTAATCAAAATTTCAAGGGTAGTACTTAACACTCTTCTGACAAAACCCTCTTTCAAGCATAAGCACAGTCTTTGCCTCACAGGTCTTCAATTTTTTATTGAAAGGATAATGAATTTCTCCTTTATTATGTGGCCAATAAATTGGGAAATCTAATACTTAAAAAGGTGCCTGGAAAAAAGTCCCATAAATAGCTTTCGTTATGCATAAAACTAAAATGAAGATGCAATTGAACACTGAAAAACAAGTTCTCTGTAGTAGTGGAAAACTTCCATTGTGAGCTAAATTCTTTCAAGCCAGTGTCAAAGTTCAACAAAATGTGACCCAGTATCCCAAGGTCTTATGTCCCTAGTAGATCTATGGATATTTTTCATAGTCAAATAAAAGCTGGCTTATGTTCAAGGAAGGCAACTAGTGACTCTAGACACTTATTTGTAAAATGTGTGGCTCATATTATAACTCATTTTTATAAGTTTTAATATGCAGTCTGATTTTATTTTTTAACAAGTCACATATTTATTTAAAAAATATTGATACTGTAGATGTTTACTCCTTCCTTTATTCTTGAAAACTATTAGAATCATTTGTAAATAATTTAAAATAATAGTATATTCATTTACAGTGTTATACAAAATATATAACCTGAACATTTACTAGAGGGTATTTATGGTGCTGAATAGCCATATTCCTATATGCACAGTTATATAATTGGAATTCTCTTTCATAAACTATAATGTGTAGTGAAAAGTGACATCCACAACAGTGACAAAGGTTAGTGGTCAACTTCAATATTCCAGTGAAAAGATGTTTATACTCACTGGTTAAGTAGCAGAGAATAGCGCACTGATCTTCAAATGGGCTGGTTTTACTGCTGGAAAGGATGTAGCTTCAAAACCTCCTTTATGTCTCTCTTAGTTTTATAAATAATGGATAAAGTCCTTTGAACCCACAAAAGAAAATTATTGTTACCCATAATCTCACTAGCAAGAGGTAACCACTAATATTAAAGAACACCTGACTTGGATAGCTTTCATTCTAATCCATGTATGAGTATTTGTTTCCCTATAGTATTGCTACCAGGTTTTTATAATTTTGAAAGCTTCATCACTTTGACAGAGGACAAATATCATCTAATTTCAATGTATATTTCTTTGAGAACCAGTGAGGAAAGATCCTTTTCACTCACATGTCCACGTCCAAATCCCCAGACCCTACAGTTGTTACGTTACATGAGCAAAGGGACTTTGCAGGCGTGAATGAGTTAAAGATTGTGAGATGAGGAAATTATCCGAGATTATCGGGTTGGGACTGATATAATCACAGTTGTCCTAAAAAGAGGGACACAGAAGAATTCAGAGTGAGAGGAGAAGATGATGTGATGATGGAGGCTGAGACTGGAGTGATACCCTATGAAGACGGGAGAGGAAGATGTGAGCCGAGGAATACAGGTGCCACTAGAAGCTGAAAGAGGACAAATTAATTATCTTCTCAGAGCCTCCAAAAGGGAGCAGCTCTGCCAGCACTTTGACGTTAGCTCAGTGAGGCTGACTTGGGGCTTCTGAACCCCGTAACTAGAAGATAACACATTTCTGTTGGTTTATGGCTTGGGGCAATTTGTTACAACAGCAATGGGAAAATAATGCACCTTATGAAATGGTTTTACCTATTTTTATTGGGATCTTTTTCTTATTAATTTGCAATATCTCTGGGTATATTACGACCTTAGCTATATTATTAGTAAATAACTTCATTGAAGTATTATTGATACATTATAAATAGCATATACCTAAAGTGTCCCATGTGAAATCCATGAAACTATCACTGTAATCAAGATATTGACCATATCTATTGGCTCCAAAAGTTTCTGAGTGCCCTGTGTAACTTCACCTCTCTTCCCCTACCTTCCTGACTTCCTCAGGCCATCATTGATCTGCTTCCTGTAACTATAGATTTGTTTGCATGTTTAAGAGTTTCATGTAAATGGAATAATATAGTACATACTCTGTTTTGTTCATTTTCCAGTGCCTTCAAATAGTTGTTTTCAAATATTTTGTCTAGAGTTTCTAACTGTTATCTCCTGGTGGATAGTTGACAATCTGTCATTATTGAAAGCTGAACTCTACAAGTCACATTTTGATAGCGAAACCCAGCAACATAGTATTTTCCTTGATAGTGTGAATTTAAGAGTGGTAGTGTGATTTTATCCTGATAACTATGGGTGTTTGCTGACAAATTTCAGACATGATTCAAATTTGTGTTTTATAAACATATCACTCCTAGCAGCATGGAGAGGCAGATTGAAGGCCAGTTTCCAGTCTAGTTTCCAGGATAGATCTCTTTTTAGCTGCCCTACTGAACATCTCCTACTAAACAACTCCTGTGAATATCCCAAGAGCTCTTTAAACTCATCATGTCCAAAACTAACTCAGTACCTTTTTCTTCAAATATCCTCTATGTCAGATAGTTTCCATGGCCATCCATCCACTCATCCAAGAGGTCATTCTTGTCTCCAACCTCTCCTTTATCCTTGTACCAAATACAGTTAGAGACTGTAGGGATTTTATGATCCCAACAATGCCTTTAAAAGGGTTTTAAGGTTCAGAAGGGATTGTGAAAATAAAAGGTGTGTGGCTGACTCTGTAGTCAGTTAAGGGAAGGGAATGAGTAAGAAGATTAAATTTATCACATGAATTGTGTGTTGAAAGTTTTAGACAAGAAAAAAGAGTAAATCTGAGTTCCTGCAACTGGTAACTCTAGTAAGGAAATATAAAGAGAGGATTTGGGGGTGTATCAGCAATGTAAAATGACTATGGTCCTCAAAGAGGGTAAACTCCCAGGTGGGGAGGAATACATCGAACAGATGAAAGAAAATAAGACTAGGAGCATGGCAGGAATGAGACAGAAAAGGAAAAAGAAACACAGAGTGCTGCTATATTATGAGATGTCATATATTTTCTGATGAGCCAATAGGTAACCAACAAATTTTTTAAAAAGAGATTATGAATTTGTCCATACAAGATCTACAATTAAGTTTGTGAACTTGTTTTCAACAATGTTGCTAACCTTTTTTTGATATCAGAGGGGTTATTCATTATGAATTTGTACCAACTAGACAAACAGTTAACCAACTTTACTATTTGGAAGTGCTGAAAAGGCTGTGTGAAAAAGTTAGATGACCTGAACTTTTCGCCAACAATTCATGGCTCTTGCACCTCGACAATGCACCAGCTCACATGGCACTGTCTGTGAGGGAGTTTTTAGCCAGTAAACAAATAACTGTATTGGGGTATCCTCCCCACTCACCTGATCTGGCCCCCAATGACTTCTTTCTTTACCCGAAGATAAAGGAAATGTTGAAAGGAAGACATTTGGATGACAGTCAGGACATCAAGGGTAATACAATGACAGCTCTAATGGCCATTCCAGGAAAAGAGCTTCAAAATGTCTTTGAAGGGTGGACTAGGCGCTGGTATCAGTGCATAGCTCCCCAAGGGGAGTTCTTCAAAGGTGACCATAGTGATATTCAGCAATGAGGTATGTAGCATTTTTTCTAGGATGAGTTCGTGAACTGAATTGTCTGACCTCATATTTGTTATTTGATTTTTAATTTGTATTGTTCTATTAATGATGATAACTTTGTTGGTAGTTTGTAGGACTGAATGTTGTGAGTGGAAAGCCCAAAGTGTTCAGAATACTATCAGAGGGCTCTTGTAATTCTCTATGAGAGAAGATACTGCTGTCTGATCTGACTCAGAGGTAATGAAGCAGAGAGGAGAATCCAAACAAGTTATAGGATTACTTCTGAGGTAAAATTGAAAAGTCATAAATTTAGGTATTGGGGAGAGAGATAGAGAAGAAAGATGACTTCAAGTTTTCTGGTTTGCTTAAGTAGTAAGAGGGTAAACTAAATTCATGAACTGAAATAAAGTGATTTCTGTGTATCTGCTATCACAGATGATTAGTAAGATTCAGAAAAAGGGATGAAAGATTGCTTTTGATGTATTGCAAAGCCTGGTGACGATTTCCAATTAGTAGTTGGATCTGAAGCCAAGACAACACATAGATTATTCATGTCCTCAGTGTTTGTCAATAAGAACCAGAACATTTATCTTGTGCAGCAACTCAGATAAATTCATAGTGGCTTCCTGGAGCTATACTGTGCCTGAATTTGCTTCCAGGTTCAGCAGGGAGAAATGCCATGTTTGATAACTTCTGTAATGTAATGTACAGTGGATCGTAGTGGTATGCATCTCTGTTGTAGATGGGTGTTACATTAAGGCAAGTCGAGGAAGAAGAGAAAAACACCTAGGACAGAATTTTTGGAAAGTCAGTATTTAAAATGATTGACAGAAGAGGCGATGAGACGAAAAGGGCAGACAATAGGAATTGATAGAAAAGAGAATAAAAGTAAAGCCAAGGAAAGAAAAATTTTTTTTCTAGACAAACAGAGTAGTAAAAATATCAACAATTGGTAGGAAGAACTCTTCACTGGATCTGACAGGAGGCAATTATGGCCTTTGTAACAGTTTCAGTTCCAGCTCTAAAGACTATGACTGCTCTAAGCCATCCATGCTTAAGAGAATTTCTTCCCTCCCTTTTTCCACAGCAACCTGTCACTTGATCCCTCTAAGACTTCTAAAGTCAGAGCAAGAGGCTATAGGAAAATTAAGTCCAAGCGCTAAATAACTATATTTCGATTAAACTTTTAGAATGAAGTCCATTCTTCAATTGACTGACAGCCATCTGATGATACTCACATCGCATCTTCAGATTTGGAGCTAATTTGAATGATGTAAATATGGTGAATACTATTTGGAAATAATAATGAACAATCAATAACCTTTGTGCAATAAACCTTGTATGCTAGGTAATAGGGAGTTGACAAAGAGTCCTGCCATTGGGAAGCTACAACATAGCTACATAAGACCTGAAAGAAAACATATTTATAAAGAAACTCATACATTGGATAACTTTATATAAGGCTTAGATAACATAAAATAATTAAATGAGCATAGGGAAATGTGCTTAATGAGAGACTGCATAGTGAACTATATTTTGAAGAAAAAAGGACGAGGAACGATGTGTCAGAGTTAAATCAAGAAAATAGAAACTACTCTAAGTATTTAAAACAGAATTTAATGTAGAGAATTAGTTATGTAGGTGATAGAGGTTGAGAAACCAAGCCCAAGGAGGGGACATCAGTGAGGTAATACAGAGAGTAGCAATAGTAGGAAGCTGCCAAACCCCTCAGTTAGGGAGGCCAAAGAAAGCAGGCAATATTCATAGACTCCTTGAGTCAGGGACCTTCCAGACACCAGAAATGCATTATACCCATCCAGAAACCGCTTAAACCATGGAAGAGATGGAGTTGTTGCCAGGACATGACTTGCCCTGCAGCATGGCAGAAGAGACAGGGGGAAGTGGGCTTCTTCCCACTTGCTCTTCTCTCCAATTCTTACCAGCCCCCAGTCCCCACCCTACTACCGGAACCCAGCCAGAAGCCAGTTGTATGCAAACACAGAGCACGTGGGAGGAAAAATACAGATATGATGCCTTGTATATACAGTTCACATTATACGTACTAGAGAAATGGATCTGAATCCTGTTAGACCCAATGCTTCCTGACTTAGAATAGTCTCCTTGCTGTAAAAAATAGGCCCCAAATTATGGAATGGTAAGAAAATAATAAAAGTGTGACTTTTTCAATGAATAGTCCTGAGCGGGGTGAATAGGTTTACAGTACATTTCTCTTCTGGTCTCCTTACTCAAACTCTGGTCTCCTTACTAAAACTCAGGCCAATGGAAGCTGTACAGCAGGGGTGTCCAAACTTTTGTCAACGTTTTTCACCAAGGGACATACGCGGTAAAATACACAAACAGCCGGGCCACTCACTCGAGGTGAAGTACATATTGCCTCACCTGGTTTATTTAAGTAAACTAAATATATTTTTGGAATTTGCTACGGGCCAATTAACAATGGATCATGGGCCACAGTTGACTCGCGGGCCGTAGTTTGGACATCCCTGGTCTACAGTCTTCAACACATGCCTTCCTGTTCTGTTCTGGTGATTGTCTCCAGTCCTGTCAGCCAGAAGGTGTGCACATGGGATAGGAGAGGTCTGGAAACATTGGTCATCAATTTCATTCACATCCCATTGTCTAGAACTCTGTCACATGGCCACAGCTTCCTGCAAGGGAGGCTGGGAAATGTAGTTGATCTGTGTGCATTGGAGGGTAGGGAGGAAACTGGATTTGGGAGAGTAGTGAGCAGCCTCTGCTCACATCTTTTTATAACAAATATTTCATGATAAATAATATAATTCACATGTATAATTTTAAAAATCAATAAAATTCCCTAATTCTATTTATAGAGGTGACATAAAGGGAAGTGAGGATATCTCAATATAGGAATGCTCCCAGTGCCACCCTAGAAGATATGATAAAGTACTCAGACGTTTCTATCTACACATAGTCTGCCATGCGCAGGTTCATACAGGGGCATCGTATTAGTGACTGAAATGCAACAAAGGACACTGCTACAGGTGATAACATTTTCTCAAGTAGTGAACAACTTTTGGTCAATCTCCAAACAAAACAAAGCATTGTTTCTTCTATTTATTGAATAGTCACAGTCTGAAAATGTTCATGTTTATTAAAATGGTTCCAAACGTAGTCTGTGTTTATAGGTAAAGTGGTTTGGGTTCTAAGATTAGACAAATATCAACCTATTTATACAAATGTAATATATAGTATAAATATCTTAAATAATTACATCAATTTATATACTTATCTTATTTGAATGTCCAGCGAGACTTTTGAAAGTCATGAGAGCTAAGGGACAATATTTTGTGTAGGACTATCCTGGCTCCCTCCATTACAAACATCAGCAGCGTGTCCCATCCCATCACTGTGACATAAATATTCCCCCACAAATATTAAAAATTTTCCCTGGTGGGTTGTATTGTCCCCATTGAGAATCACGATGTAGAGGAACTATGTCTAACTTAGATGTCCGCTAAGGTTTTCCTGCCTTTTAAGATACAGATTAATTAAAGACCCCACAGAAGACCTTTGTACTCTTAAAGGTTGATGAGAAGTTGCAGGGAGCAGGCTTGCTTCCTCAGATTACTGCTTCTGCTGATTTAGTCCAGTTTGCAGACTCTCATTTCATCGATCAGAACCGTCTCTGTTCTGTGCCTCATCAACCTGCAAGTGGAAAGTTGTTGCCATGTTATTCAATTTCTGAAAGAAATCCTCACACCTCCCCCCTCCCATCACACATACAAGGGAATGCATTTGTCTTTGAGACAGATTTGACTGAAGATTTGGTAAATAACATTGAAAAGACACAAACAACTTTTATTAGGTTGGTGCAAAAGTAATTGCGGTTTTTGCATTTATTTTTAACCTTTTAAACCGCAGTTACTTTTGCGCCAACCTAATATTAGCTATTACAAAAAGAAATCGTCATTTAAAAGTTCAACACCCACCCTGAATTCTTTCTCTTCTTTCTGCTTTCACGACTCCCAAATTACTATTAATTTCCAAAGCAGAATCACATGATGATAGTGTGTGCGTGTGTCTGGGTACTCATACCTTTACTCCCATGGTGATGACTCATAGGATATTTTCTGGTACTTACTATTAGCAATAGCTACCTCTCTGATACTCCCATTAACACAAGGATTATGTTCAATCTATATTTTCATTTGACTCACTGAACCAAGCTGCCAATTTCTAGAAAAGTTTCCATCAATTTAAATGCTTTAAGGCCAGGTGGGCCATGCAAGTGTGTTCAGCTGTGTGTCCATAACTCCATAAGGTGCGGAGAACTAAAGAGGAAAGCTCGGCATTAACAGCCAGAGGAATTAGAGTGTAGTGGATTTAAAAGTCTGTAACGCAACACCAATTTATGTCCCCTGTGCTGTAACTTTCATTTTTTTCTTGCACGTATCAATATAACACTAGAAATGATTCCCGTTAATAGTAAAAGATGATGAAACTGGAGAGAAAGAAGACAATGCTTGGCTGAATGATGACCAGAAGAGGCGTCTAGGCCTGACTTAAAATGGTCTTTCAGCAACGCATTCACACAGGAAAAGCTTTGTGTAGCAATGCGTCCTGGAAGCGCTGGGTTAAAGGAAGGCGGGCAAAGCCCCTCCGGGCTTACAGAGTCTCAGGGAAATTGACGGAATGTGGGAGTAGCAGTGTGGGAGCAGATCGTGTTATTTTCCAATTCCACTCTGAGGAATAAATTAGAATAACAGCTTATATAGAAGCCTATCATCCTAAATGTGTTATAATAATTTTTCAGCTGAAATACCTACTGTGATAATCTGAATTAATTTCAATGAGATACAGGAAGAATGAAGCTGAAAATTTGACCTTCAATTTCTAATTTGGGGTTGGTTCCCAAGAGCTCACAGCAGGTAATCTTATCATCGCTTGGTAAACTCTAGGTAGCTGTAGCATTTCTCATCTAACCAACTAGCACAACGCAGATTTCTAGTTGCATTTGGGACCACTCAATATGTCGTCGCCCCAGTGAGCTCATGCTTAGATCCCTCTAATATTTAGCATCAGAATCAAGCCAATAACTCACTTAGGAATATCCTACATGTCCTCACCTCTGTTTAGGCCTAGGTACTAATAGAAGCCTCAGTAACATCTGCAAGCCATTTACCTTGCGTCCAGGCTTAGACAACCTGAAAGAGCACTGATGTCTAAAGGGTCAGCAGAACACTCGTGCTCTTTGTGGGTATCAGTGCAGGGGGACCCCAGAAATGTACTTTACCTGAACTATATAGGTGGGATGGGGCGATTGTGGTAACTGAGGATGAAGAACTAGGTCAAGGTCAGAACTTGGAGCACCAAGAATGTCAGACTGACTCAATAATGAGCTATTGGGAGTCTTTGAACTTGGAGTATTTATGACTTAAGCTGTGTTTTAGGAAAAAAATCATCTAGAATGGATGTTAGTGATAAACTGGTATTTATTTTACATTCATAAAATTCTCAGAATAATTGTTTAACTTTGCAATCTGATGGTGCAGCTATTGTTTAATTGTACTTCATTGTATATACTTGTATTTTAACTTTTAAAATTATTCAAAAATGAGTCAGAGTAAAAATGTGATTGAAAGACTAAGAAAGATTTTTTTCAAATTTTTCTTAAATGAAAATAATCTCACCTATACTCATTGCTCTAGAACATTTAGATATATAAATTTCTTTCATAAACATGTCACTGAAGACAATTTTCTTAGCTTGTCTGCTAAAATCTGTGAAATTCTAAACTAACTATTTACCAATTTAAATATACTCTGCCTGCTACCAAACATGATGTAAGGTGGCTTAAATTGGAATATGGCTTTAGCAAAACAACAAGCAAAGTATGGTTTGTTCATAAGTATTACTTACATTAAAACTTTCCGAACTGCTTGTGAGACACGGGACATATCCACAATGTTCAAATACTGGAACCATAGGGGGAAAAAAATCAATCTCTTATTAGCTAGATAAAAAGTAGGTCAAAGAAAATATGCTTTATGTTTTAGTTTCAGCTTAGATTTCAGTTTTATTAAAAAAATAAATAAATAAAAACAGGGAATCAAAACCGTGTATGACATATCTGGGACAAACACATATACACAAACAATGATTTTATTAGACTTCATCGTTTCCCCGAAAGAGTCACAGAACATATTACATATCTTTAAAAGAATGAAGCTATTCAGAATTGATCTCTGTAGGCTAATATGGATTGGCATAATATGTCAGCACAAATGCTATCATTTTGGGAAATTTCAAGGTAATAAAATAATTTAACTGCTTGTTCTGTAAAATTTAAAATGTCATTTTCCCAATCTTCCAGCATCGTCATGCCCCATACAAGTCCTCGTCTCCAACTCTCAATCTTTAGCTCTCACTTTCTCTTACTTTCAATCCATCCCTTTTTTCCTTCCTCCCTTCTTCTTCACAATCGTTTTAGTCTTTTCATCTTTGAAATGAAATTGGAAAGCAGAGGCAGCCAGAAGAAAATACATGGTTCATTTTCTTCTAAATATACTCAAATTTCAATGCAAAATAATAGCTTCCTTCCATAATTGTTTTAGAAGCCGTAAGTTGACTCACAGACCACAGCTAATAACAAAAGCAACTCAATTTAATCCTTTCTAGTAACTGCCTAAGGCACTGGCTAATGCTGAGAGAAAGCCACAAAGAATGTTCCAGAGGGGGAGAAACAGCTACAAGTAAATAGCTTTTGTTAAACCAATCTTTTAAAAGGCATATACTATAATTATAAGTGGGCCAAAGTTGGCAAGACTTTATAGCTGAAGGAATGGAGAAAGTCATGTGTTTCTTCACACCCTGAACAGAAAGGAATGCTGATTTGAACTGACCAAAGCTGAGAAAAATTACTGGGTCATTGTCATTGAGGATAGAGCTTTCAAAGGAGTTAGCTGTCAGCAGTATTTGCTTGTAACTTCATAGACTGTCTCTAAGACACACGAGAAACTGGTAGCCACGCTAAACAGAACTGGGGTTCCTGGGGAGATTTTGATGTCCTTTTGAATTTTGTAACATGTGAATGTATGGCCAACATGGCTTTAAATATAAGCCATACTTACCTCTCCATAAGCGTGGACTAGACTTCATGAGTTGCTTTTATCAATTAAACTATAACAGAAGAATTGGCAGTCACTTGTCATATTTGGCTATAAAAAGCCTGCCGCTCCTGTCTAGCACTCTTTCTTTCTGGAATCACTCACTGTGGAGTAAGCCAGACGCCATGAGGTGTGAGCAGGATGATATGAGGCCCACATGCTGTCACCTGAAGACTCCTCTCTTGACAGCCCCAAAGAGAGCTTGGGAAAAGTTTCTGCGGCCCCTTCAGAAAACAACAGCCCCAGGTCAATGACTTGACTGTAACTTCAGAAGAAACCCTGAGTGAGGACCATCCAGCTAAGCCCTCTCAGTTTCCTGACCTTGAGGAACCTTGAGAATATCTGCGATAATAAATGTTTGTTGTTTAAGCTGCTAGTCTTGGAGTGATTTGTTAGGCAGCAATAGAAGCATAATACAATTACAAGTCTAAAAATATAAACAAATTAGTGAGTGAGTTAATTAATTAAATGGAAAAGGGAAGTCCCCGTGCGTGTGTATTCTTGTTGGTCTAACTTGCTTCTCCTGAACTTGAGTGCTAGCAACATGGGAACTACTCCCAAAGGATCTTTTTTCTCAGCCCCTTTTTCATTCTCTCCCAGCATTTAAAGAAGACGACACTGCTCTGAGTCTGATCTCCCTGGCCTAGGCAACTTATTTATTTATTTGGCTCCCCATGTGTCTTCCATTTGGTTATGCTTACACAAAAGGATGTCTTTCTTGCATCTGAAAAGACCTGATGACACTGTAACGGATTTTTTTCACTCCATAAAATAAACAATAATTTTTTTTGTTAGTGTTCTTCATCTCTCATCTTTCCCAATGTTTCTCCCAGATATTAGACCCAGTTGGAGACGGGACTGGATTATACAAATCTTTAAGTCAAAATGGAAGGTATGGCCATCAAAACATGCCCTTCATCTCTCCTACTGCAGGGGAGGTAACTCACGGATAGCCCCAGCTACTGTGTTCTGAATCTTTCACCGAGAAAGTCTTCTACTCTTACTGAAAAACCAAACATAGTAGGAAGTCAAGGCAGGCCCATTCTTACAAAATGGGGGATCTCGCTGATAGGGGACTCCTTTAACGGATAACCTTGGCTCAAGAACTTGCCATTGGCCTGGACAAAATATTCTTTAAACTTGCCAGAGACTGCCACTCTGCCTATCCAACTGTCCTACCTTCTCTTCCTCCCTCAGAGGGGTAACACCTGCAGCACCCACCCCTCCAGTATCCTCACCCCTTTTCCCTCACATGTACTTTTCCCAGCAAATCTCTTTCACATCTAACCTTGGATCTCTTTCTCAGAAGATCCAACTAAGGCATCCTCCTTCCATCCTAAGGCACTCAGGATGACCGAGCCTTAGTAAAGGAGTTCTCCACTGCAATTCTGGATCATGGTTTGGGGGTCAATAGCCTAAATAGTGATTAAGTGTTTGCCTCACTTTACTCTCTGTACGTATATCTCAATCATGGCTATTGCAGCAAAGGTAGTTGACCCAAGCTAGGATGCATGTGGGTGGCTGGGTCCCTACTTACTGTACAGATCCATTGCTCTTAGTAACAGGCCATGAAGGCAATGCCATACCCAGACAAAATAAAATTACATTTTTAATGTCTGCCTTGCAGATGTATTAGTCAATGAGGTACAAGGAGAAATTTATTGGTTGGGGCTTTGAGGAACCCTCTACGGGGCTCCTGAGGCAGCTGAGACACAGCCTTTTCTCCCCTTTCTCGTTCCTGCTGAAATGCGCGAGGCCATCTAGTGAACATAATGTGACTTTGAGAATAGAACTCAACCTTGAAATATGGCGGAGACTTCTCTTGTATGAAAGCAAACAAATTTCTATCTGGCTAAAGATACAGTTGTTTGAAATCATTCTCATTATCGGTAGAACCCAGTCCTAATTGGTAGACACACTCAGTATTTATTATTTTATGGCCAATTACTATCTCCGTATGCTAACTCATTAATTGTATCCCATAGAGCCCAAAGGCTAGCGTAGTCAATAGCACCCCATTTCAAAATGACTTACATTTTACTGCAAAACCAATATTGAAATATCTGGCATTGTGAGCACTCTATATGAGAGAGTGGTTAGCCGTCGTAATATAAAAGATTTCATATCCCAAAGGGATTTACTTTAGCATTCTATTAAGTAAAGTCTACTGTATTTCATTTTAGTTCCTATATCATTAAATTCATGACAGACACTGTTGTTGGGAAAAGGAGAGGAAGTCTGCCAGAGAAACTTACAACTAAATTTTTAAAAGTTTTTTCCCCACTGAAAGGGAATGAGAAAGGCTGATAACGCCACCACTAATGATAGGCCTAATGCAAGGCTGTTATCGCCACAATTTAAGCTCTATCCGTTTTTCACACCCATTTGCACTAGTTTGTTAGATATCTGCTGACTATGTTATTCACAGACCTGTGACAGAGTCTTCTAGTTATCTATCAAAACCTGTTTTGTTCTTCTCCCATTTGTCCATAGTAATAGAGTGAAAACACAGAGATGGCAATTCAGATAGAAATTACATTTCCCAGCCTTTCTTGCAGTGGGGGTTGGGTCTGCAATTAATTGATGAGCTTCATTTCCTTAGTAGAAAATAGCTTTTACCGAACTTCCATTCTTTCCTATTTCTCTAAGCTGAAAGGGGAAGGCGACACCACACTCAGCGTTAACTACATAGAGGAGGACAAAATGGAGGGGGCTTGGATCTCTAAATGGGTATCCCGTCTGAGACAGAGGATGCAGTCTAAGCTAAGGGAGCAATGTGCATGAAGAGAAACTGTGAGTTTAAACTTCAAGCAGTTTGTAAAGGTGAAGCACATTATGCAAGAGAACAAGAGAAGTATGCTTACAGAATAATTCTCTTACAAGACATGGTAGGTAGCACAGGTTTACATATGCCCCTCATTGTGCTAGCCACTGTGCCTACAGTGTTAAGTGCTTACAAAACCCTCCTGAGGTAGATTTATCATAATTCCTACTTTATGAAAAGGGAAACAGACTCAGAGAGGTCAGGTAACATGTACAAGGTAAAGAGGTGGTAAAAATAAAAATGACTACAATTGAAAATTATGTCCTCCTGATTCTAAAATTTAAACTCCAAGTAAAGCTGGAGAGAGGCAGCAGGGGTGCCAAAAAATGTATACATGCGGGCACTTTGGTCAATGTTGCTCAAGCAGTAGTTCGCCGTAATCAGAAGTGTCTGGATGCTGATGGTAACCACTCTGAGCACCTCTTGTCATTGCAGAAGTCAAACGTGACCTGTATTCATCTCTTGTTATTGGTATATATTGAGTATTACAATTTTAAAACAGTTTTCCTTTCTTAAAATGTGTATGCATTTTTTTGGGCACCCTGTGTATAATACATACATGTAAGAGTTGGGACTTTTAGATTCAATGTTGTTCAAATGTTTAGAACAGTTCAGGTAACGTGGAATAAAATATTGTGAATCTGGTAATTAATAGATTACTCATGACCTTTTCAAGTGCAGTGATAGAAGTAAATCGAAGAATTAATTAAAAAGGAGAAAATGAAGAAAATGTTTCTAAACCAAGACTGTCCAATTAAAATATAATGTGATCCACATATATAATTTTAAGTTTTTTAGCAGCCACTTTAAAAAAAATTAAAACAAACAGGTGAAATTGATTTTAATAATATATTTTATTGAACCCAATAAACCCCAAAAGTCATTATTTCAATACATATCAATATTAAAAGTTTTTATGAGACCTTTTACATTTTTATACCAGTTATTTGATATCGATGCATAATTTACATGAATAGCAAGTCTCAGTTCTGACTGGTCAGATTTCAAGAGCTCAGCAGCCACATGAACCCAGTGGTTCCCATATTGCACAGCACAGTAACAGATTATCCTCTGTGGATTTGCCCATCAAGAAAAAGGAAGAAATCAGACACTAGTTAGAGCAAAACAGAGAGTTAAGGGTCTTTATCTTCCCTCCCTCCCTGTCCCCCTCCTCTCCTCTTCATTGTCTCCTCTCTTTCCATCCCTCCCTCCCTCCTTCCTTTCCCTCTTTCCTTCCTTGGTCTTCATTCAATTCTGCTATAAATTTATACACATGTAGGTGCCCTAAACACTGTATTTACCATTTCTGTGAATTGTTACATTTTGTTTTCAAAAATTATTCTAAACTGTTGCATACATGTGAAATTATACATAATAAGACTGTAACAGCATAACACTAACAACTATGTACCAACCACACAACTTAAGATACAAAATCTTTTGGCATGCTTGTGTATTCCTCTATATGTGCACACCCTCCCTTCCCCCCCAGAGTTAATCATGATCCTAACTTCTGTGTTTACTATTCCTATACTTTGCTCTATACATGACTATACCTTTAGGTATCTCTAAATAAAATACCATTTAAGTGTCATTTTAAATTATATATATGTATATATATGTATATATATATATATATATAATGTATATGTATGTATATATATGTATATATATAGCAAGTTGGAAAATAATATATATATAAAATCATGCTACATATATTATTTTTCAACTTGCTATCTTTGCTCAACATTATGTTTGTGAAAATGTTGATGCAAGTTACTATTTTAATTTTATAGTATTCCATTTGTAAATATATCACAATATATTTATCAGTTTCTCTGTTTATGAATATTTGAGTTATTAATTATTGCATGCTCTTATAAAAGAATCTTGTCATCAAATGTTTTACACTTATCACCTAACTAGTGAGGGAAGAAGGAGAGAGAGAGAGAGAGAGAGAGAGAGAGAGAGAAGGTGATTTCTCTAGGATATATAACTAAGAGTGAAATCATACATTCTTATCTTTATTAAATCATATCAAATTATTTCTAAAGTAATTGTATTTATATTTTGTACTCATAATTACTGTTGAGCCATATCCCCATCACCACTTGATATTGTCAGACCATATAATTTTTGCCAGTTTGGTAGATGTGGAATGGCACCTCACTGTTATTTTCATCTTTTCCTTAATTACCAATAAAGACTTTCATATATTTAATGGTATTTTCTGTTTCCTCCTATGTGAAATACATGTAGTCGTATAATCTTTTGGGTTGGATTCTTTTCTCTCTTTTTTGTGTTGTTTTGTTTGTTTGTTTGTTTGTTTTGATTTTTGCTTTTTAATTTATAAGAGTTATCTACATAGCCTGAGCATTAATCATCTGTCAGTTTTATGTATTGGCAAACACTTTTTCTCATGAGCCTTTTTTTTTTCTTTTTTTGGTGAACTCTTTTTAATTACAGAAGAGAATGCCTATAAAAAAGGTAAAGAAATCATAATGCCCACCTTGATGAATGACGATTTTTAAAATTAATATTTCAGTATAGCACCACCCAAATATTACCACACCCCAAACCCTCCCAACTGGCCTAAGTAATTTTTCGATAAAAAAGGTAACCAATATTTTTATTTCTCTAACAGTAATTGAGTTTTGCCTGGCTACTTTTACATACATGGAATAACATAATATGAACTATTTGTATCTGGGTTCTTTAAAAACAAAACAGTGCTTGAATTTATTCATGATATTGCACGTATTAAGAGTGTAATTTTTCAGTACTGGATAATATTTTATTGTCTAATATACTACAGTTTATTTAGCCATTTATCAAAGAACAATTGAGTTATTTTCTGTTTGGGCCTATTGAAAATACTGCTATGTATATTCTTCTGCATATCCTTTGATACACACAGTATATACTGCTGTTGAGCATATACTTAGGGAGGAGAATAGCTGAATTATTGAGAGTATGAACACCGACAATTTTAGTAGTTATTGCTAAACATATTTTAAAGTTATTTAAATTCAGTTTTACTCCCACCAGTAACGTATGATAGTTCCTGTTCGATATTCTCAAAAGATAGAGCTATTGAGAGTCTTTAACTTCAGTCATTTTGGTGGATTTATGCTACTATCACATACTGGTATAATCAGCATTTTCTTGATGACTGCCTGTGGTTGAGCACTTTCTCATATTCTGCCATTTCAATATTGACTTTTGTGAAATGACTGTTCAATTTTTTTCTACTTTATTTATTAGAGTGTTAGTTATTTCTTATCAATTTGTAGGGATTTCTTCTGAATAGGAGACCTTTGGTGGACATATGCATTCCAAACATATTTCTCACTCTGTGGTTTGCATTTTCAGTTTCCTAATAGTGTTCTTTCGATAAACAAAAGTTCTTAATTTAATTTAATTTTTTTAAAGTTTGTTGGGGTGACAATTGTTAGTAAAATTACATAGATTCCAGGTGTACAATTCTGTATTACATCATCTATAAATCCCGTTGTGTGTTTACCACCCAGAGTCAGTTCTCCTTCCATCACCATATATTTGATCCCCCCTTATCCTCATCTACCACCCCCTCCCCCCTTACCCTCTGGCAACCACTAAGCTATTGTCTGTGTCTATGAGTTTCTGTTTCTCATTTGTTTGTCTTGTTCTTTTCTTGTTTTTGGTTTATATACCACATATCAGTGAAATCATATGGTTCTCTGCTTTTTCTGTCTGACTTATTTCTCTTAGCATTATACTCTCAAGACATGGAAACAACCAAAATGTCCTTCGTTAGATGAATGGATAAAGAAGTTGTGATATATATACACAATGGAATACTATTCGGTGGTAAGAAAAGATGAAATAGGACCATTTGTGACAACATGGATGGATCTTGAGAGTTCTTAATTTTATTGAAGTAGAAGTTTCCAATCTTTTTTTTTTTATGGGCAAGTGTGATTTTTGTTTAGTTCAAAAAATGTTACCCACTCATGTCATAAACATATATTTTTTGACTTTTTATAAGAGTTTATTTGAGTCAAACTGACTACATCTGCTGGGGAGCAGATCTCAAATGCTCCAGAGAATAATAGTTTTCCAACTTCTTTTATGCATTTGAAATTACGGAGGGAACATAAAGAAGATTATGTGCAGGTGGGAAAAAGGGAGGCGGGGATTAGATTACAGGAAAATTAATGAAATTATGTGCTTTCTTGAGCATAGTTATGGCTTATTTCAAAGGTGTGTTAACCTAGATGCACAGAAACAATGGAAGGGCTTGCTCAAGGCAAAGACAAGCCTTTTAGTAAAGAAGTTACAGGCCTGGGGCGTGACTACCCACTCTGACCTGCCCAGTTTAGAATTTATGATCAGATCACCCTGTGAGGTTACTTTCCATAGAACCCCCTTTTTTTCAGCCACAGTTCCTGTTTTTGGTCATAATTCAATCCAAAGGATGTATTGATGAGAACCCTTTTTCAATAGTGTGGTTTCAGAGCTAGGAAGGCTCGATCCTAGGAAGTCTCAGTATCAATGGCATCATCTTGTTGATCACTGAGGATGGGGCCATACTGTAACGATGCGATCTGAGTTGAAACTGAATTTTTCCCAAGAAATGAAGGACATTTAAATGGAAAGCAGTCGGGTTCCATGGCCTTCCTTGTGGAAAAAACCCTCTGGATCATTTCTATCCTATGAACTACCATGATCCAAGTTTTGCCTTCTGTCTCATTTTTCTGTATTTGGTATCTACTATCTCATTTACATAAGCCATGAAAAGAGTATTAACATTTTATACATGTTCAGTAATCATACACAGTTAGACTATATAGAAAAAAATCCAAGGAACAAGTATAACTATTATTATGACTAATATCACTAGCAGACAGGTAAAGACAGTCAAACAATGTGGATTCTGAGTTCTATATCAATCCATATGTATACAGGCCCTGTCGATATCTACCTCTGCTGTCGGCGGCTTATCATCTACAGACTTTGATGTGTCTGTAGACAGGAGTAGATGTTCATTCAAGGTGTTTATCAAATTACATTTATTCTTTTTAAATAACTGAGTTGTGATGTGGTTAATTTTCTCCACTTATTACTTTTCTATTTCATTGATTTCTGTATTGTCTTTGGTTTCTTTAGTGTTATTTTTCTATCTTTTTTAGACAATATTTCGATGATTGAATTTTCACCCTGCCTACTCTTCAAATGTAATGCATTTAAAACCACAAATTTCATTCTAATTGCCAGTTCAGCTGCATCTTACAAATATGACATAACTACTACTATTATTATACAAAAAGAATTATGTTATCCACTGAGAATTCTTCTTTGATACTTTGGTCAATTGCTATGTTTAATTTCCCTAATCTCCAACAGTTGGGTACTTTTAGGTTAATGGTGTTTTTTTTTAATCACTTTCAAGATTGAGTCTTCTGTAATCAGAAAATGTATTCTCAATGATTTTCATTCTTTGAAAGTTTCTGGGAATGGTTTTATGTCATCAGTATATGGTCAATTTTGGTAAAAGTTTCATATGCACATTTATATCTCCCCATCACCACATTTTTTTATTGTTATCATGCCTTTCTATGTATTTAAGTCTCAAAATACTAATCCTATATATTTTTAGTCAATATTCATTTATTTTTATCCTCCTATTTACCTTTCCCTTGTTTTTCATTACTTCCTACAGTTTTGTGTTTCTGTCTAGAATAATATTTCTTCTGCATGAAAAGTTCCTTAAATTTTTCCCTTTAATTCAGATTTCCTGGCAATCAATTAAATTATGTCAGTGTTTGTTTGTCTGAGACTGTCTATATTTTACTGGCGCTATTGAAAGATAATTTTCGAGGGTATAAAATTTTAGGTTGTTGTCTAGTTTTCCTGCTTTCTAAAATTGTCATTTTGTTGCCAACTGGCATCTACTGTTCTATAATAAATTAGCTGTTTCTTATTGTTGCCTTTCTGAGATAATGTGCTTTGTTCCTCTTTGCTTTCTTTTAACTTTTAAATTTGTGTTTCTTTTTCAGAAATTTTGTTATGATCTTTCCAGGAATATTTTGTGTTTTACCTACTTAGGGTTCATTTTTCTACTTGAATTTGTGAATTGATGTGTTTTCCTCAGTTTGGGATATATATACCAGGGGTGCCAAAAAAATGTATACAAGTGGACACTTTGGTCAACGCTTCTCAAGCAGTAGTTCATTGTAATCAGGAGTGTCTGGATGTTGATGGTAGTAACTTTGAGCACCTCTTGTAATTGCAGAAGTCAAACGTGGCTTGTATTCATCTTCTATTATTGATATATATTGAGTATTACAATTCTAATACAGTTTTCCTTTCTTAAAATGTGTATACATTTTTTGACACCCTTTGTATATACAGCCACTATCTTTTCAAGTATGGCTTCTGTCATATTTTCTTTTTGCTGATTTTCTGAGATTTCAGTTACATACATATTAGAATTTTTCACATTTTCAAACAATTTCCAATATGTTTTTATACCCTTTTACAAACTGTTTATTCTTTTTGATCTTCATGTTTGAGTCTGTATATTATCTACTATCCTGTATTTAAGTTTATAAAACCATTCTTCTTCTGTGTCAAGAGTGTAGTCAAACCCATTTACTGGTTTTTAATTTTCATTATTATATTTTGTGATTCTATAATATCCATTTGATTCTTTTTATAGATTTCAGTTTTCCAGTGAAATATTTCAATTTGTCATATATTTTTTTTGAACATGATAATTACAGTTATTTTACTAAATGAGAGTTTTTTGTTTAATTGTTTTATGTTTTTTTTAAGGAAGGTGCAGCTCACAGTGGCCCATGTGGGGATCGAACCGGCAACTTCGGTGTTATTAACTCTAACCAACTGAGCTAACGAGCCACCCTTACAGTTATTTTAAAGTTTGCATTTGATAATTCTAATTATTGGACCATGTGAAAATTTATATCACTCTTTAGTTTTCTCTTGACCTTTCTCCTGCCTATAATTTTGTTTAACTTAATGACATATATTGTTTTAAAAAAAAAATAGAGAAGGCTCTGGAGGATAAATACCTTTTCTGATATGGAGCCTGAGCTCAGTCAGATCACCTTAATCTAATCAAGGAATAAATAAACTGAACTGAAATTATATGAGTTTCTTTCCACTTTAGGTTCTCCCCTTTTACCAAGATTGACACTTCTGGGTTCTAACTGATTGTCTAGAATCCTTCCTTTTTGGTAAGGTCTAAACTCTAGTTTATATATTCTCCGCACTATAAAACTACTGAAAATTCAAATCCTTTGCAGTGACTTTTGCTTGGTTCTTTTGCCTGTTAGCTGGCACAAGATTAGAATTTGTCAAATATTTCTAGGAGGAAATGAAAGTATCTTGGACTCTTTTCTGCATGTATTGTTTCTCTCCAGGATCTTCCCCTTGTATTGCAGAACCACCATTAAAAAATCAATTGTCAAATATTGATAATGTTTAGGAATGTAGACTATAGTTTAGAAAATAAGGAGACAGCTTTTAATTGCTTAATGTACCAGAAATTTTGAAAGAGCTTTAGTTTAATTTTTGTTTCTACTATATAGGAGTCCACTTAAATTTTGTCACAAAAAATATTTATAGTTCTCTTTATCAACAGATATGCATAGTTTAAGTAATAACTAACACTATACTTAATTACACCTAGGATATACATAATAATAACCATAACTCTCACTCTGACATAAATAGAAACTAAATGATAGGCAATAACAGAACTCAAAATGAAGAAAAAAGCAGACTAAGAAAGCATCACTATACTCTGGCATACACAATAGCACACTGAGATTTTCAAAATGGCTGGTTTTGACTCACTGACAGACAGCATTTTTTTAAGTTGGTTGTTTTTATTAGCTGAAGAGTAAAGTTGGCATCCTGTTGAGATGAGTTTCAGTGAGGTTTATGGTTGTTCTTTCCATTTCTGGGCTCTTGTCCTATGAGATATTATCCATTTCAAAAAGTTGTGCTATTTCAGCAATTTCTTGTTCAACATTGACAGTTGCCATTTCACAAATATTAGAGAGATTGAAAAGGCCTATAAGATCATTAAATCCATCCCCCTGGCACTGTAGGCGAAGCAAGTGAAGCAAAACTATTTTTTTGTGTGTGTATGGGTTATATTTGGTATGGTCGTTTCTAGTAAAAATAATATTGAGTGAAATGGATGAAGGTGCCTAGATAAGTGAAAAGTTTCTGCCGGGAATTTTCATAGTTTCTTTTCTGTCTTACCAGTCTGAATATCATTAATCATTGGGTACTTATATCCCAAATGCATATTTTAAAATAATGTTTGAGGTTTAATTTATACTTTTCATTTTAAAGCCCAGGTTCTGGCTAATTTCAGCACTGACCAGATAATCTGGAACTGAGTGAATCTCACAACTAACAGTCTTATAAATCTATTACCTCATTGTTAAGGTGATGAAAAATATATGAACTGCATTACCTTTAATTTAATGAATAACAATTTCATGGATGTTTGTATTTTTCTAACTTTTAAAGGTGGCAAAGTGTTCTGGTTAATACTAGATAACTGAATATTGTTGAATTTAGTCAAATTTACTCTTTCATATTAACATTCCGCATGTTAATATACTAAGAAAGCATTCATGGATAGTTATTCAAATATCAGTGGTGTGTATTCGTATCATTTAGTTAAAATTAAAATTTATCAGATTTAAGCATCTTACAAATATATCTACTTTATCATATCAATGGCCCTATTTCTTGAATACAAAAATATAGCTAAAATATTAAATATCATATTTAAACACAAGAAGGATTCCTTTTTAGTGATATAATCACCAAAATACTTTCTGATCCTGCTCGTTATTAAATGCTATTTAATTAAATCACCAAAATTATTTTATAGCATTAGTTTTGTAATATGAATCTATGTACATATAAATGAATAACAATTTCCCTTAGGCAATATCAAACCATCACCTCTGATTAATAGATTATAAGAAGAAATAACAAGAAAACAAAGGAGATTATGTAGTAACTACTACACCATTATTAATAGCAGGTATTCTTAAAGTTTTGGCTTCTAAACTCTTGAACAAGGAAATAAAACAAAGGTTTTATTTTGGGGGATTATTATATAATGTATTTAATTTTTGGTTACTTTGTTTGGAAAGCACAAAGAATCAAACATTTTATAAAAATCCTTTGGCATTTCCCAAAATGTTACAGAATAAATTATGGATCCCACCATCACATGCTTGGTGGTAGACATACTCCAAAATGTCAAAGAGTTACTGGTACAAAATAATTCAATATTATAGCACCATATACTCAGATCACACTCAGAAAACAGGTATTGTAGACAATCTCAGCTCCTAAGGAGGACTTAAAAGTGTGAAGTTCAAAGTCAGGCATAGGTTGTGGCTGCTCACATCCTTGTACCAAATAATGAAATGCCACTTAAAAGATTCCACTTCTTTCACCCTGCTTTGAACATGTAACCCAATATGTTATTTGAATAATTGAACAGATCTTCATTAGTAAAAGCAAAGTTCTCCTGGCTAACATTGAAAGAATATGCATGAAACGATTTCCATAGGTACAGAGTACTTCCGTTGTAAGAGTAATTATGTAAATGTGCATGTGATATCATGTTATGTTGATACGAATACTTTGTCTCTAGAGATTTTAACAAGATAAAGATGTTTTAGCAGGAGACAAGGACAGATTAGTAGGTGAGCAAGGCTTAAGGTAAACCCTTTGGGTCAAAGGAAGGTACTTGATTTGCTCAAGGTGTCTTGGGTCACAGCAAAGCTGTCATGACATACAAAGTAAAGGATAAATAAAGAAAACCTTTCCTAATTAAGAGTTGTACAAACATTCCACCCTTTGTAAGGTACATTGGATTCCACACTTCTTCCTACATCCTGGAAAGCTCAGGAGTTTGGATTTTTCTCATAATGTGAGCATCTTACTACACTGAATGTGATTGTACTTTAAATGGCTTAGTACATATTTTTCACGTTATTGTCCCTAAATGCAAAACATCTCTTTTAAGTAATGCTCACCACCCCTTACCCCCCAAAATGTAGCCTGCTTCAGAAGGAGAAACCAGCAATGCTGGATTTCCCAAGAAACTACATGTTGATTTCCAACATGGTGCTCTCCGAAGAATGTCCAAGGGTATCTTTGATCACACACCGATGTCACCCTCACTTCTACAGTTCACTGTATCTTCCACTTCCTCACCCTTTGCTTCAGAAGCAATCTTACTATAATTATGTTAGAATCTGAAATCTTTAGGGACTTTGTAGATCATTTAATCCTATCGTCTCATTTAAGGAGAAACAAGACCTAAGAAGGACACTTGATTTGCTCAAGTTGTCTTGGGTCACAGTAAAGCTGTCATGACATACAAAGTAGTTTCACTCCCAAGTCAATGTTGCACCCTATGGCATCTTATTCTTCACTAAGGCCTATGCCTTCTCGAGGACTGGTACCTCCCCTCCCAGCATAATAGTCAGGGGTCCCTCTTATCCTAGAGATGATGTGCACCACTTGACCTTTGTGTTGCTACCCAATTGGTTTCTGTCCTGTAATGCTTCAAGAAATTCTAGATTTCCTACTGTGAAAGAACATAAAAAATAAGACATAAATTAAACATAGTTTGCAGAAATTCAGGATCATATTGTTTGGTTTATAAATTTAGGAGACATTCTGAATGTCAGAATGCTGGATTAAGAATCAAGAATTTAGTTTTGGGCTTGCTTCTAAGTACCTTTGAAAGTTGGGGTAAATTTCTTAATCCCTCTGGTTCTCATTTGCCTTATCTGGAATTTAAGAGGATTGTACCAAATGATTCTTGAGGTCCCTTCCAGCTAGAAATTTCTGTAATTCTTTACCATGCAAAGTGGAGGACTGAGATAACCACATAGTTGTAGGAAAGGGTAAACAAGGCTCAATACTTTGCTTTACTTGTCTGCATATTTCCGATGAAAATTATTTTTTAATCCTAAATCACCAGTAAAATTGCTTCTGCTTTTACTTTATTCTATGTGCTGATACGGCCAGAACTCCATGCTTCACTCATAATGAGCCTAGAAGATCATGTTAAACAGAACACAAGATTGAGCTACGTGAAATCGACATACACTGTACTTACATTAAAATGGATGCACATTTCCTATGGCAGAATCAGAAAAGCAATGCACACAAATATAAACAAATGGAAAACTTCATTTTGTTTACATAACTACATTCTAGTAAGCCTATATAAAGATGTTGCAATTAGGAAAATTTTGCTTGTCAAAACTGGACATTTAAAATTTGTTCTCACTTTCATTTCCCTGTGATTTTTTTTTTTAGCAGTGATTTTTAATCACCTCCTTCACTAAAAATAAGTTTAAGTGTCTCTTCAATTCATTTGCACTTTTACTTTCCCAGCTTTTCCTGACAGCTTTTTCTTACACGTAGCATTAAATAGTTCTGCTCTGGTTCCCCTGTATTAACCCTGGGGCTGAATTTTGCCTTTATATGCACATACCAACACATTGGTAGTACAGTAAACTTTTAGTTGCATCCTTTGAAGGAGATTTGAGCCTATGATTAGAATGGTGCATGCTTCTAAACAATCATTTGTCCACTATTTTCTGTATTTCAAAAATTTTCCTACAAATAGCCAATTTTTAAAACCTCCACTATTAAATCCCTTATTTCCCAATGAGACTAAAATGGAAATAGGTTCCCAATTAAAGGTTTCCCTTAACTGCAACCCCTACCCCTAAGCCTAGTCTCTTTTATTTATTCTGTTCAATAGTGGACACTGTATTCAAAGTAGGAATCCAGTGAATGCCTTCCAAAGGTGCAGTATCACTCTGTCTCCTCATCTCCTTCCCCTTTAATGATATAACCTAGTAAACCCGGGTTGCTTTTTGTAATGCAGTGTGCTCTGTGCTGATGGTTTTGCAGATTTTCCCACAATATCCTCCAAATCCCTTTCTGGGTGTATGTTCTGCATAATTGGCTCCTTGATCCTGTACTTATTAGTTTGTATCTTCATACCTGAACTGCATTTGGCATCCTCTGCCTTAATCACCCACAATTCAAATCCTCTTCGATCTGATAATATTGCACCTTATTATTTGCTAAGACTTCAATTTTCGTATCACCAGCAAATTCAACGATCTTCTCTCCTCTGCACACGTCCCCAGATATGTGTGCCTTATTCCCAGAGCTCTGGAAAGCATGCTATTTCTAGCCCCTTCGAAGCTGAGCTCACCATCTATGACTGCCTTCTGTCTACTACTCTTAAATTAGTTTTTTTTGCTACAATAGGCTATTTTACCTCCCATTCCCTGGGTCTGCTTTAGATATAAATCTTCAATGTGAAACCTTGTCAGATTCTTTTGAAAACATTTTGTTTTTCTTATCTATTGAGGCAATTGTGCCAGCCAAGCGCTCTGGACAATTAGAGAAATACAGCCTCCCATGGTTGAGTCCATCTTGACTATCGCAAAGCAATCTTGTTAGGATTCTCTACTTACATTCAGAGAAATCCAAGCAGTCTCTTGAAATAGACAGACAGATAAAGCAAGCAAAAGTATTTCCTGTTTTGCTATTTGTTTAGGGACAGAGGACTACAGCCCATTTTTTTTCCCCCAGGCCTTTTCTGGAGAGTACTACATGTTGGTAATACGTTGTCACATTAGGCTCAGATTTGGGGCAGAGTACACGTATGTACAGTGTAAGCATTCATGTACCTGCTGGGTCTGGCGTGGCAAGGCAGTCTAGGCAGATTGAAGCAACAATGATGTTGGCAATGACTGTCTAGGATTTATTTAGCATTTACTATATGCCAGCCACTGTTCTAAGCCATTTGCATTTTTTTAACCTAAGTAAATTATTTTGAAATAAACATTGACTTACAGAAAAGTTGTTAAAGTGGTACAGAAATTCCTATATACCCTTCACCCAGCTTCACCTAGTGTTAGCATTTTGCATATTCATGGGATGGTGATCAAGACTTAGAAATTAAAACTGTGCTGTTAACTAAACTACAGACTGCTAACATTTTTACCAATTTTCCTCTGATCTTTTTCTGCACTAAATTGTTGTGTTTTCTTAATCTTCAATCTATGGCAGTTTCTTATCTCTCCTTGTCTGGTCTACAATGGTCTTTTCTTGTTTCTCATGACTTGACGCATTTGAAGAGTACCGATCAAGTATTTTGTAGAATGTTCTCCAATTAGTTTTATTTTCCTGATATTGTCTAATGATTGCCTTACGATTACGCATTTTTTGACAATAATGCCACAGAAATTATGTGTCCTTCTCAGTGAATCATATCTGGGGATGATGTTAATCTTGATTATTTAATAAGATGGTGCCTGCCAGGTTTCTTCACAGAGAAGATACTATTTTTCTGTTTGTATTTAATAAACATTTTAGAAGGAATACTTTGAAACTATGCAAATACCATGTTTCTCCTCAAACTTCTGCCCACTAATTTTAGCATCCGTCACTGTAGCTTCCCTATAATAGCTATTAATCTGTTGGTGATTTTCAACTTCCCTCACTTCTCCCACCTTTATGAATTGGAATTCTTCTGGAAGAAAGGGCATTCTTTGCTCCCTAGTTATTTATTTATTCAATTATGTATCTATGTCCGTATGAAGTCAGGGATACGTATTTCATTTTCAGGATGATATGTAAAAGGGCCTCCAAAGAATTCATCAATATAAAAATATATTGTTAATGTTGAGTGAAAGCATCGGCAGTGTCTATGCAGTAAAAATAAGTCTAGAAAAATATGCCTAGAGAGGTATGCAGCGTAAATAGGCTTGTCGGATGGATAAAATGGCTCACAAGGACTGCCCCCAGCAAGCACCAGATTTGCCTCATTGGATTTAAAATAAGAGAGATCGTTACTCCTGTATCTTACCTCATGAAATATAAGGTTAGCGAGAGCTAAAACAGAGGCATATAGATTCAGTATTGGAAATGACTAAGTAGCTCATAATTCTAATAATTCAGAAACAGAGCAGGTAGCAGGGTGTGATAATAGAAAGAAAGAAAGAAAGAAAAAATGCCTACAAGCTGTCTATGGAAGAATTCACGTCTGGGAAGTGGGATATACTGGCATATAGCAGAGGAAATTGAAACTGATAGGAGGGATGATGAAATAACCCTGCCAAATGCGCCTTGCTCACCCAAGGCTGTTATTAATAAGTTGCTGACACAGTCCCAGAACTTATTCCTGATGCACCAGACCTTGGTAATCAACAAAACTGACTCACAGAGTGTAGAACTGAGGACGCTGATAGAATTCCTGTCTATGCCAGACCTAGCTCAGAACTGGCATTGGCCTGGACCTATAGATATGGCTGCCAACATACCCAGTTGCAGGGATGAGAAGGAGACAGAGGCAGGAGAAATGAAACAGATAAATAGATGGCCATGGTGCCTCTGTCAAACAGAAAATCAAAGTTTTATAGCAATAGACAGCATCAATTCAGCCATTATTCTATATATCCCTTTATGTCTTCAATAAATATGTATGGAGTGCATACTGCATTCCAGGCATCGTGCTAAGCTCTGGGAGCTCAAAGGTAAACAGGAGATCATCCCTGCTCTAAAGAGGCATTTATAATCTTCAATTTTCCTCTAAGCCCCTGTTTGAGAATTGCTGCCTCGAATTTATTCATTCATCAATTTAAGAAAATATATAAGGAAGCTCTACAGTGATTTCTGCACTATGCTACATTATGGAGATATACAGATAAAAGTCTCTGTGTTTGTTCTAAAGGAGCTTATAGGTCGGCCTGATAAACACAATTACGATATGGAGTGATAAGTGGTGCAAGGGAGATCTGCACAAGGTCTGTTAGAACAGGTAGAAGAGGCTCCTAACTTAGGCCAGAAGTATCAAAATTTCTTAACAGCCAAGGCACTGGCCTGAGTCATGAAGGGAACATGACGTTTTTTGAGATAAGTAGGTGTAGAGAGGATGGCAATTCTGGATGCAAGAGGCAGCAAAGGTCGTTCATTATAAAAATGCAAGTCATAGAGTGAGGCGGGATGATAGAGTTCAGAAAGGAGAGGAGTGAAAGATGAGCATAGAGAAGCAGGCTGGGACTAGATAATGAAGCACCTTGGAAAATATTCTACAGAGTTTAAATTCTATGCTGAAGGCCATAAGAAGCTATTTAAGCAAAAAAGTTCACTCAATCAGTTTAGATTTTGAACGATCAATTTGGAAGCAGTGTAAAGACTAGATGTGAGGGATATAAAACAATAGACAAGATGGCAATTACAAGATGCTATTAAAATAAATCAGGCAAGACTTCTGGGTATCTATCCAAAGAAACTGAAAACAGGATCTCAAAGAGATATCTGCATTCCCATATTCATTGCAGCCTTATTCATCTTAACCAAGATATGGAAATAACATAAGTGTTTGCCAATGGATGAATAGATTAATAATATTCCCTTCTGCACACAATGGAATATTATCAAGCCATGAGAAGGAAGGAAATCGTACCATTGCTGACAACGTGGATGAACCTTGAGAGCATTATGCTAAGTGAAATAAGGCAGAGAGAAAGGCAAATACTGAGTGGTATCACTTGTATGTGGAATCTAAATGAAAAGTAAAACTAATAGAAACAGAGAGTAGAAAAGTGGTAGCCAAGGTCTGAGAAATGAGGGCAAATAGGGAGAGGTTATTAAAAGTGTACAGATCTTCAGCTATAAGTTGAATAAGGTCTGAGGACCTAATGTATAGCATGGTGACTACAGTTGATAACACCGTAGCCTGAAATTGAAATTTGCTAAGCAAAGAAAGAAATTTGCCAAAAAACGCCCAGATAGAAGCATGATTCTAGAACACAGGAAAAATAGAAGCGTGCTGTAGAGAGTTTGGAAACATTTATTAAAGTAGCCGTTTGTCTTTTACTACATGTCAAACTAAGTGCTAGAAATGCTGCTGAATGATACTGACTGGGTCCCTACCCTCAGGAAACTTACAGTCATGAAATTTTGAAGATTGCAAAGCCAGAAAAATGGGAAAGACCACTGAGGGGTAGTGAAAGATGTTTTTTTCCTCAACTTTCTTCTTATTTTTTACATACATTTTTCTAATGCTTGAATGTGCATGCAAAATCACCTAGGGATTTTGTTAAGATGAAGTCTCTGATTCCATAGCAGGTCTGGGGTGGGGCCTGAGGTTCTGCATTTCTGATGCTTTCACGTAATGAGGAAAAGGCTGCTGGTCTGTGGACCACCCTGTGAAGAGGACAGTGGCTCCTTCAGGTCACAGCAGCTAAGCGTCGTCATCAGAGTGAAATGTGTTGGAGAAGTCAAATAAGGGAGGGTCTGACCACTGGGAAAGGAAGGAGAAAACAGGTGGTGGAGGGGGAAACAATTCTTCCCTGAAGATGACCTGTGGGTACCGGCCACCCTCACTCAAAAGATGCTTCTCACTAAACTCCCATGAACCTGCTCTCATTCAAGCATGTTGCATAATGACTGTTAATGAGTTGAGTGAATTGCAATAATACACTTTTTTGTCTGACTTGTTCAAATTAAATATGAGGAGCCTAGGAAAGGAATCCGTGAGAGGCTGCCCTCCACAGTAAAAAAATACTGGAAATGGAGTCAGAGCTTCAGGTTTGAACCTCTGGTCTCAGTTTAGCCATGTTACTTGGATGGTATTTATTTTCCTTCTCTGGGACCCGGTTTCATATTCTATCAAAATCCCGACAGTGCTTTCTTCCTTCACAGAATGGAGCTGCAAAGACCACAGGGACTAAAGGACGCTAAGATGCCCAGTGTAAGGCCATGGGAGAAGGTGTTTGCTACATCTCTTGATTTTGTTCTTTCTTTTCTTTCCTGGAGGAAAAGGGTTTTTCCTTGTGAGAAAAGTGATTCCCTGACGTCTGGGCAGATGGAAGTCACGTGCTCACCCTCCCTGAAACAGGGGGTTTCTCAGTGTGATTCTTGGACCAGAAACCCTGGTGTCCCTGTGAACGGGCTGGAAATTCGACTTCTGGGGCCCTATGCTGACCGGCTGGATCAGAATCTCTGAGGATGGGGCTCAAAAACATGTGTCACAGCCAGTTCTCCAGGTGACACCCAGACACAGTCTGCTCTGTTCTGTACCATCCTGGCTGAATGGCTTCCCTTCCTCCAGGATTTGTGGATACAGGGGCCTTCTCCTCAGCCTCAGGAGAAGGTCGGAGAACCAAAACAGGCCTGTGAAATAGACCTCACAAAGTCCTTTCCAGAACTCATGTCCTGTGACCAAGGACTGAGGTACCAGAACTTCCCTAGATTCTGCGGCCACCCAGGTAAATGTTATTAAATGAAACTTTATTTTCAGGGGATCTGTCAATCACAGTTCACACATTCCTATATAAACAAAGATTCCACTTCCTACTGGTGAGGTTTAATCAATGAGGTCTCGGATAGGAAAAGGAACTCTGCTAAGTTTTCCTGCTACTTAGAAAAGATTTTGACAATAGTTTCCTTCTTTTTTTCTGAAAAACATCTCATAAAAAAAACCAATGCATTTTGTGAACCAGATTATATCTGGTGTTTGTTTTGAGAGCCTACACAATTTGGGCCGTCTTTAGAGAAATCTTTAACTTTATAGAAATTATCCTGCACACATTGCCTTTTTCTTCTCAATTAGCAAAGACCTGACATAGCTCAGTCACCAAAAAATAATAACAGTATATGTCAGAAAAATGAAAAGCTATTGTTCTCCCTTTGCCGTTGAAATACTGCGTAACAAGCACAGTGAGAATTCTGCAGAAAGTCCCTCAGAATTCCAGCATAGAGATCAAAACCGTTACATAGTATTAAAACTATGATCCCAGACTTCCTTTAAAATATATATTTGCCCCCACAGTTATGAGTTTTAATGACCAAATCTCTCTCTCTCTCTCTCTCTCTCTCTCACACACACACACACACACTCACACACTTTCTCACACACAGACATCACTAAAAGGAAAAAAACTATCAATTACTTTCTCCTCACAAGACTAAATTTAATTCTAAACAGTTTTAAGGCAATGGAAATGGTGGGAAAACTTCCTCGGAGATTGTGAAAGCTTGCAAGATACCTTGTGATTAATTGAGGCACTGATTGCTTTGAGGGCAGATGAATTCTCAATTCTGCAAGTCCATGGGAACAGGGAACTCCTGAGTCTGTTTGGATATTTTATGAAAACAGGGCATTGATATCTTTCAAGACTTTCTATCATAGATATTATTGAGTACTGCATGCATGAAATCATATTTACATGGTTATTGGTTTCTAGCAGATACGTGATAATCTTTACATGATAAAATGAGAAGTATAATGCTTCCAATTACACATTTTAACCGTATGTTTTATTAATCAATTTATGTATAATCTTGACAATTAAAGAAGCTAACATTTATATAATGTTTCTATTTTAAAAGTATTTTTAGATACATATTTCATTTTGAACCTCACAAGTAAGTTACTTGTATTACCACTTTACATATCAGTAAAGTAAAAAGGGATTAGGTGAATTTTCCAAGTTTAGAAAACGAGCTAGCGCCAGAACCAGGACTATAACCTGGGTTGCCTGGCTCCCATTTTCAACGTCATTATCCAAGCAAACTAGCCAATTAAATGAAGACTTTTAGTACTTGTACTGCTCTGATTGTAACTTTGATAGTTCCAGACAACCTTTAATTCCTGCAGTCAATTGCATCCTATATGAGTAAGTCAAAAATAAAATTCAGAAATTCAGACAAGTAAAATACACATGTGAACAAGAAGGGGAAGGAGGAGGGGAGAGGAAGAGGAAGAAGAGGAAGGAGGAGAAGGGTCATAATGACGTTCTTCCTGAATATGACAGGAGGGGAAGAACTACGACTAAGAAATCACCATCCCAAGTGCCACGTATTCATTCAATTTAACTCAGACTACAAATGTTATCAGCCACTGCTAGATACAATGACTTAGTTCCAGACTGCAAAGAGCTCCTAATATGAAATGAATATTAATAGAAATGAAAGTATGCACATACATATTTTAAACAAGCTACAATCAATATTACATAATAAAGATTTGTTTTTTGTGGTAGTTATCAGTTCATACTGATAGTTATTAGATTATTAAGTATTTCTAATGCATTGTTAATGCTTTTTTTAAGTTTCAGTTGAAATAGACAAGTTATTGATATAGACACTGCCAAAGAGAAAATTTCGTAGATAAATAAAATAGGTGGATTTAATATAAAAGATGTAAGTCATATAGGAAGTACATTTAAACACTTCATTCTTTTGGGAATCAAAAGATTAAACAGCCGTGTACCCCATAATGTTTCAGTCAATGATGGACCACAGATACAGAGGTGGTCCCATGAAATTACACTGGAGCTGAATTTCCTATAAGGAATGGAGGGATATGTGGCTCAGGAAGATTTTATGTTTGACGGGAGCAGTGTTGTAGGGCTTGGCAATAGATCCCTCTCAATCACAGCATCTCAATTCTGAGCACACAGATTCATCCTAGTGAGTCAGCCGTGGACCTGTTTCAGCAGAAGAGCCTGTCCCCTCAGTGCTACATATTCAGAAGGTGCTCCAGCCCTCCCAGAGCTAGCCTGATGGTCTTCAGAGAACAGTACTGTAAATTCTTTGTTGAGGACCCGAGATCCTTTACAAGGTCCACAAGAGAGGGGACCCTAACAATTATTAAGTCTCACTGTCACCTTATAAAAGCTTTCTGTGTGATGTGGACCCAGACTGCCCTTGTACTTTGAGAATATTTTCAGGTTGTAATGATGTGAAGCATAGATAAGTTTCTTTCTTCCATCAGTCCAGTGCCAGAGAGAGCCCTTTGTGCCAGATAATGTCAGTGGAACCAAAAAACAAATTTCCAAAGTCAGAGTATTGAGTCCTCAGTTCTACACCCTCTTCATGTTAAACACCCCCCCTTTTTTTTTTGTTAATGAATACCACAAAATTCCTTAATCTGACCACTGCTCCCAACACGCAATAGCCAAAACCACATTGCCATGACAATCCCATGTTCCTTTATCTCTCCATCTTTGTTTCTTATTCCTACTGATGCTCAGGCCACCTTTCCCTTCCTCCTGACAGTCAGTATATTAGTGACCATGCCTTACTCAGCTGGTTTCTCCTTGATATTTTCCATCAGTCCAGCCCACGTCCCTATTCATAGAGCAGCGTTGACAGCTTTGATGTTTTATTTGTGACCCTCAGAATGAAGCTGGGCGAGGTCTTGTGGGACCGTGTTTATAAAGTCTACAATAGGGGACAGCCAAGTCCTAGGCTTTGACATTCACTCACCACTCATTCAACTGACTCACACAGAGCATCTTCTAGTCCTGCAAGCTCCATTCATGGTAAGTGCCCAATACAGATGTCCCGTTTTTCATCATTTTTACTGTATTTTTTGTATGTTTAGATATACAAATACTTATCATTTCACTGTTAAGTGCCTGCAATATTCAGTCCAGTAACATGTTGTACAGGTTTGTGGCCTAGCAGCAGTCGGCCACACCAGGTAGCCTAGGAGTGTAAGTGTACTGTATAATGTACACACAATGATGAAACTGCCTAACACTGCATTTCTCAGAACTTATCCCATCAGTATGTGACACATGACTGTAACTAAAAACCTCAGAAAAAAATAATATGCTTCACGTAGCATTCTCTCATGCTCAATACTCTGCTGCGCTTTTTATGGGAAATTACAGTGTCAGAGTTAATTTAATTTAACATAATTTAATTGTTGAATTTGTATTTTGTACACATCATTGGAGGCCCGAAACCAATGGTGTGTTTTTCTCTAAATAAATAATTTCTCTCACAGTTTAAAGAAATGATTGGCTTAGAAGACATCCACAGATTGCAGAGAACTACCAAAAGATGCAAAGTACTATACAGAAAGATTTCTCTGACACCAATCTACCAGGGAAAGCACTGAAGGAATTAACAGTGTATTTCATTCCTTTTACAACAATGCAATTTAGTTCGAAATTCTCACCAAACACAAGTGTTGTGGTTACAGAATTTAGAATAGATGTTTTATCTCCCTCACAACTACCCTTCCGTCACCCAGCTTTCCCCAGTGTGGACTCACCCTCCACCACCTTGCTTTAATGCTATGAATGTAGGTGCACTGACACTTGTGTGGAAACACGTGTCTCACATCGAATTTGTTAATTCTATGAATTGTCATTAATGTCAAAAGCATAACGGTCCCTAATTCCCAACAAATAGTTTAATGGGCTTACTTAAGGACACTGAAATTTAATGAAAAGGAGAATAAAAAATAAAGAAAAATTAGTTTACATCTGACTTGAGTTATGAGCAGTTGGGCGTTTGACTTTTCTAGGTGTCTTTTATTTTCAAGTCACATCTTCTCTCCTCCTGCCTCCCCAGAAGTCCTCATTCTAACAAAGCTTCTAGTCTCAGTCTCTAGGGATCCATAGAAAAAAGGGAATGCCTGCTCTTCAAAACTCTCACTTCCCTTCCTTTTTGAAACCAGAAGGATATACCTAAAAGCAAATGATTCAGTAATAAGATGAAGTTATATAAGGATATGCTTGTCTTTTTTAAAAATGTGTTCAACTTACACACTTTTAAAAATTCTTGCTGTGTTTTAGGAACTATATACTTATTTAATCATCATTACACACTAGTGGAGACAGACAACGTCATTATCTTCATGTTACTGATGGAGAAACTAAGACAAGTAAGGGTAATAACTTGCCCAAAGTCACACAGCAAGTAAAGACAGAATTTCTTCCATGGTTATGATCAGCCCTGAGCTGGTTTATAATGAGCTCTTCAATTGCTGTATAGTCTTTGTGCTTCCCGACCTCTACTCTGGCATTCACTGACACATCCATGACCATTTTTGACTGTCACATAAAAAACCCCTGCTGAATTCTGCCATCATGACTGAAATTGCTTTGGTCTCCTGGCTCTAACATTCAGCCAAATACTTTGCCCTCCTCAGAAACAGAAGGAAAGTGTAGCTTCTGTCCTCTACCTGTGTAGGAGACTTGGTGAAAGTTCCTGAGGCCTGTCTGACACTAATCTACCCACTCATTTTCACCTCTCCCATGTCATTATAGTTATGAGATCGAGTCCTCAGAAACAAGTTTGATTATCCAAGAGTAAAACAGACTTGGTCTATTTTACTTCTAGATATTCAAATTTAGTGGGTGTTCTACTGACAATTTCCTCTTGAAGCTAAATACTGGAATGAGAGGGTACTGAAGACCAGTTCTCAAAGAACTTCCTCAGTCACTACCACTTGCAATGGTGTCGGGAGCTGACACACAATTTGTGAGGGCCAGTTGTTTGCAAACCGTGTATATAATAAAAGGCTAGTATCTAGAATATAGAAGAACTCTCAGAACTCAACAGTAAAAGTAATCCACTTAGAAAATGAACAAAAGATTTGAAGAGACATCTCACTGAAAATAAGCACATGAAAACATGACCAACATCATTAGCCAGTAGGGAAATGCAAATTGGAACTACAATGAGATATCAGCACACACATATCAGAATAGTTAAAAATAAAAAATAAAATAAAAAAATAAAAAAGTAAAAAAGTAGTGAGAAGGCGGCCGAATGGCTCAGTTGGTTGGAGCTCGGGCTCTTGATAACAAGGTTGCGGGTTCAATTCCTGCATGGGATGGTGGGCTGTATGTACCCCCTGCAACTAAAGATTGAAAACGACGATTGGACTTGGGGCTGGACTGCACACTTCACAGCCAGACTGAAGGACGGCGGCTTGGAGCTGATGGGCTCTGGAGAGGCACACTGTTCCCCAATATTCCCCAATAAAAAATTTTTAAAAAATAGCAATAACACCAAAAGTGGATGAGGCTGCAAGGAAACTGGATTATTCATACATCAATGGTACAGCTCTTCTGGAAAACAGTATGGCTGTTTCTTGAAAAACTGAACTGACTCTGGGTGATGAACACAAAATGGGATTTATAGATGATGTAATACAGAATTGTACACCTGAAATCTATGTAATTTTACTAATAATTGTCACCCCAATAAATTTAATAAAATTTAAAAAAAAAAAAAGAAAAAAAGAAAAACTGAACATGCAACTACCATACAACCAAACAATTGCACCCCTGGGCATTCATCCTATAGAAACCATGACTCGGCTTCACACAAATACCTGTACGTGAATGTTTATAGAAGCTTAATTCATAATAGCTTAAAACTGTAAACAAGTGAGATATCTTTCAATGAGTGAATGACTAAAGAGTCTACGGTAATTTCATACCATAGATAAGATTTAGCAATAAACGGGAACACATTATACATACAAGGACCTGGATGCAACTCCAGAGAATTATGCTGAGATGAAAAAGCCAATCTCCAAAGTGTACGTACTGTAGGAGTCTATTATATAACTTAGTTAAAATGACAAAATTATAGAAACAGAGAACAGTTTAGTGGTTACTGGGAATAAGGAAAGAGTGGGGTCTGAAGGAAATGGGTGTGGCTATAAAATGGCAACCTGAAGACTCTCATGAAGATGGAAATATTCTGTGTCTTAACTGGATCAGTGCCAATATTTTGGTTGTGATATTGGGCTATAGGTTTGCAAGATATCACTAGGGAGACCTAGAGAAAGGATAGCTGAACTCTTTCAGTATTCTTTCATAAAACAGGGTAGATCTACAGTTACCTCAAAATTTCAAAGTTTCACGTAAAAGAGTCAGACATAACTAAATTATGAGAGCACATTATGAGAACTGAAGTGCTGCTCTCTGCCCAGGTGTCACCCAGCAAACAGCCATCTACGGCAGCTCTGACACCCTCATAGCACTTGTGGCCGTTAGACTCACACATTTGGTCATAATGCCTCTCACCCTATGTTCCCTAGACTTGCCTGGCATCTAGTTTTATGATTTGTCTACCTGTTTATAATTTCAAATCATTTCTTTATATCTGCCACTTACCCCCCTCCCTTCTCTAACTCCAGTCAGTCACAGATTTCCTTGACAAGTTCTTTCTCCTGCTCCCTACATGTGGCTGTTTCTGTCCCTCTCGCTGTGGGGAGGGAAAGGGTCTCCAGTGCTCCATCTAATAGGTAGGGCTGGATGTCCTGGGAGAGGAGGCATACAACTGAAGCTGAGGTGAATTAGGTGTAAGTCACTAAGACTTAGTAACTGAAAGGGTGACCGTGAGGTATTTTCTCCCTGTTTTCTGTTCATAAATCTACCCATTTCTGTGGTCAGAAGAAGGGTTTTTTGAAAAAGACAGTGGCTAAGCTCTGTACCAGATCCAGGCTCCTGAACATTTCTTTTTCCTCAAATCATCCATGACGTTTTCCATTCAAAACCAAAGCCAAACAAACAAATAATAAACATAGGGAGAGAACTTTGGAGTCTTTCCGATTTTATCTATTACACGCCCTATTGTGAAGAAGTTAGTTTCTCCTTTTAAAAAATTAACAAAAACCTTTACATTCTCCCTTTCATTAACCTTGAGTGAAACATCCAGATACTCACCAAACTGACTCCCTGATCTCCTGCCTCATTGGCTATGGTGCAGAGGGGAGGCGCAAACATCCTCTTTCATTGGCCTTATATAAAACAATAACACACAGAAGAACAGCACCTGTGCTATGATATCAGCTGGTAACAACAAAGGTTCTCACTGGAGAGAACTGAACAAATGTTCTTGATTTCCAGAAGTTTATTTGATGGCCTGTGTTTTCAGAGAGAAGAGCTGAGGAAACTGACCCCTGCCTTTGTTTACCTCCGAAGTAGATAAATAGTTCAACCGCACACCCTGGCCCTGCCCTGCCCCAGGCACACATTCAGGCTGAGAAAAAATTAAAACTAAGAAGAAAGAGGGTGTGTGTGTTTTAGTTCAATAGTGAAAACAGGGCAGGGGAAGACTAGTGATGCAGCAAACCGGTTTTTTGTCGTTAAACTTTGCATTGTAACATCTAGGAAGGACAAGATTGCACGTCCTTTGCCGGCTCCTGTTTCAGTCACAGGGGAGGACCTCCCTCCCTCAGGCCCTGGGAGCCCTCAAATGGCCCTGGAACAAGCTCTCAAGGAGGAGAATGGCTCACAGCCTCTGTGTCTGGGGCCGCCGGCCATCTCTGGCTGACATCCACTTCTCCAGCCTATTCTGGAGGTGGGTGCTGTTCTGACCTGCTGTCTGGGCATGTTCTATGTCCTAATGTTAATAGCAAACGCATCACTGAATTTACTCTTTGGTAGGAAATAACTGTAAACCAGCTCCTGTGGTACCAACAAAGCATGGGAGAAATGGTGGTCCTTTCAACAGCATGTCTCTGGGCAGAAGAGAACAAGGAGAGGAGAAGAAACACACACCCCAGCGTCAGTGTCCTACGTGTCTGGATTTCTGCTGAAATCAGAGACACATTTAAAAATAAGTCCAATGACCGTCCTGAGCTTCCTTCCATCCCCTCTCCAGGCTTTCCCTCCCTCTGGAATTGCATAGAATTCCATTTTCTAAGTTTTTGTGTAAATTGTATAAAAATCTCAAACCATCTTCAGGAATGTTTATAATATCTTCCCTTTTGAAGTTTCAGAATCTTTGTCTCAAGAGATCATAAAATATTAAACCTTTTCCCCCAGTCCAAAAAGGACGTGAGATTACACAACATTTCAGAGTTCCGGTCCACCTCCGACCACGTTTCACAGTAGATTACTAGGCAGAAATGGATTAAGAAGAATGGTTGCTTTTCAAAAATGTCAGCTAAGCCACAATTTCTATGTTCATTAAAATTAACATAGAGTGCTCTTTTGGGGGAAAAAAAATTTGTTTTTCAAAACATTCATGATCTCCCTGGTTGTTTTGCATCTATGTTTGGAGGGAGCCAAACTTTCAGATAGTTCTGACTCCTCTCTCTTACCGTTCCCCTTATACCTGCATTGTGTTCCCATTTTATTCCCAGCTCTCTCTTCATACCCAAGAGATGACTCATTTCGGTGGTAAATGAAAAAGAAAATGCCCAAGGTTTGAAAATTTTCAAATCAGAGTGTTAAGTGAATGCAAAATATTATACTTAAAATACCTGTCACAACTCAGGTGACATCTGTTTCAAGAGCACAAATAATCCAATATTTTGTCGTCTCATCATTCACGGCTCTTTGAGAGAAAACAGAAAGCAGAACATGCTACAAGTGAAACCAAATAAACAATTTTTGGTTTAGACAATGAGGAGAAAACGGCCTATTTTAAACTCCGAAAATGTAATCACCTTACTTGCTTGTGTGAAGTGCACATATTTTGACAAACTTTTAAAGCCTGCATTTTCTGAATTAGGATGGTTGTCCAAATATCAGTTGATTTAAAGTAAGAATGAAGATGGGATAGCTGTTCTGCTATATATGAGCTATATGTAAAAAATTACACGTTTCCACATACATCTATATATAAACTTAATAAGTGATCTGGCAGGACTTCTTACTTTGTATGATTAAAACAACCACAGGCTTTATTTTACAGACCAGTTAATGCCTTTGGAGAATTTTAAATGGATAACAAACCCTAAATAGTACATTTTGTCTCTTTGTATTTCATTTTCTATTTGTACAAACAAAACTAAATAGAAATGTGTATCTTAAAGTTGCCGTGCTGGTTGCTGAGATGCACGATTCTGTATCATTCTATCACTCCCATACTCATATCAATATTTAGAAATTTGCTCTAGAGAGAGATTGATTTACCATATGTGGTGATAACAACCATTACGAACTCCCAATATTTCACAAACCATGATATAAATTGACGTTACTGCACACTCCTGGATGCCATTAGGCTCCACCCCTACCAGAGAAATTGTTTCCATGGTAACAGAAAGGGGAAAAAGCACAGGGAGGGGGAAAAAAAGACTCAAAAAGCTAATGCAACGAGGTATCTATGGAATAAACAAAATACAGGCAAGTGTTGGATGTCATAACACTTTTATTGCTTCTAGACCCGCATACTTCTAGAGCCGCTAAGGTCATAATGTCTAACAGATCAGATGCAAAGGAAAGACCGTGCCTGAGACTGGACTTGTTAAAATGGCTGACAGCCTGCAGGGCTGCCTGCTGTTTCCCAGTGTAGGCAACATCTTGTAAATGGAGCCTGCTGAATCTTTCTTTTGCCACCACGTCTGCAGAACCCATGTAGGCATCGCTGGACTAATTCAGCGCACAGCAAATAGATTGGAAGCAGAGCTGTGCACAGGAGCACCGAATTCCCCTTCCAAAGGTAGCTACAGTCCTTGCTTCGGCCACACACAGAATTCTCCAGCAGGCGTCCAGCACTAAAATCCATTCGGACCAGTTGGGGCATTCCGGAAGTTCTAGAAGGAAACATTCGGTAGCACCCACTTTTATCTTTTCCTTCATGTTGCTGAAATAAAATATGCAGCTAATGTAATTTCATTTTTATTAGATTCTGCATATATGTGGCTTTTAGAAGGAACTCAGGGGAACACACATTACTTATAAACATATACTTTTTAATTAATTTCTTTGTAATTCAAAGTAGATGTCTAATGCATTCATGGAACGATGTGCGCTCCCTTTGGGGGGCAATTTTAATACCTGCAATTCCCTAGCTTGTTAATCAAAGACTTTCTAGCCTTCTAGATAATTTATATCCGCTTAATGTTCAGAAGGTTGAAATTGCAGCTACGTATATGAAAAGAAAAGTCTTTACCTCTGACAAAATCAGAACAGATAAAACCTCATGGAAATTCTACAGGAATGGGAAATGATCGAAATATCCTTTTTCTCTGAGCTGCTTTCTGTGAAAATATTTTGTGGCTTTATGAACAAAACAACAACAAAAAAAGCAGCTCCCCCCCCCCCCCACCAGAAGACACAATGAAATAGCTTGACTTAAAAATACAACAATGGTCAGGAATCTCCATCTCTGAACATGCTTATTTCTAGCTGTTTTGTATTTTGAGAGAAAAGTTTTTTATTTTCTATGAAAATATTATTGGCAAAAAAATGACATGAGAGAAATATAGATTTTTGTGGGGGTCCACTTAGGTTTAAGTCCAGGTTTGCTAGTTCTGAGGCTCCCTTTGTTTCTCTCCTGTTACAGGGACGTGTCCCCCTGTCATTAAGCTCAGTTTTCTCCCAAACATAGGACAAGGTGAGAAGAATGGTTCCAACTACACCCAGGCCAGTGGCTTTAGACACAGAATGGTGGAGAGGAGGTGCCATAAGTCAGAGAAAAAAAGGGGATGCAAAAACCATGTTCTCTCTGTTTGTGACCCTTCATGGTGTGGCCCTGCTCCTACCTTTGTGTGAGCATTTGCATATACACAAACATATTCACACTTGGACACACACACACTTTTCCTTGTAGATGCATAGCTACATTTCAGCTGAAAGTGGCAGTTCTACAATGAGGGCAAGAAATCATGGACTCATAGAGATGGAAGAAGGTTTGAGAACTCCCCGTGAAATCTCTCTCACCGTGTGGAATCCCCTTATAGCAGTGCTGTGTGGGGATAACTCAACCGAGGCTTAAATGCTCTAGGAAGGCAAACTCACTATGATGTGAGCCAACCTAGAGCTATTGTGGGATAGCATAAATTATCACAAAGGTGTCCTTTATATCAATCTTGTATCTGCCTTTTTAAAAAATTCTGGTATTGTACTCTGACACCAAATAAAGTAAGATGATATTTCTTTTTCCTTAGGCTGACGGTCCTCAACTATGTTTAACATAATTGGTTCCCTCCCCCTTTTTCTTGAGCTAATTGGTTCCCTCCCCCTTTTTCCTTTGCCTGGCTTGTTTCTCCCAAGATATGGCTCTGGGAACCCTATTCTCGGTTGACATACTTAAGCCAATTTGGTACCCAAACTGGATACAGTACTCCAGAGATGATTGTCATTTACATAGTTGAGAGTGCCAAGACTCTGTTTTCATTTATTAGCAAGTGTGCTTCCATTGGTTCAGTAGAAGATCAGAGGTGGCCTGATTTTCACAGCCAGGCCACGCTGCCAGCTCACACTGAACTCGTAGTTACCCTAACACTCCTAGTTCTTTTTACTGTTTGAAGTCTGGCAGCCGACTTTCTGGAACGAACAGCACATCATTATGTTTATTACTGTTGCAATGTATCCCACAGGTTTAAGCCTTTCTTTTAGCCTGTCCATATCATTTTCTATGTTAGTTCTATGATTTTAGTATTTGCTGTTCATCTTGGGTTTGGAGTCAGTCACTAAGTTGGACAGGATGTGATTCACGACTCAATCTAAACTGTCAGTAACATTTTACAAAGGCCCAAATGAAGACAGGGTGTGTGGGCTGCTATTAGCGACTTCTCAGAGTAGCAAGAATATACTTTCTCTGATGTTTAATCAACTGAATACACCTAGCAATGCTATCAGATCACATTTCTACATTTTATCTATTAGTGGAAACTGTGAAAGAGTTGTATGATTGTTTCTTCAAATTAAGGAGTCCTCTGTTTTTCAGTCACTGTTTTATGTGTATATGGAAAGAAAGGAAATGTGATTAGTTGGATGAGACTGCTATACCTGTGTTGCTTCCAATATTGTTTCTTTCCACTTACTCCTTAGCTTTACTGGGTATTTCTTCTTACCGCATTTTTCTGACACCATTATCTTCCTCCATAGGGATTATGTTAATAATCTTATCTGGGCATTTTTCTACCTCAATTTAGAAGCTTCCCGCGAATGTAAGGCCATCTCTTGCCAGATGCATTCTTCCTGATCATCGTACTTCCAGTCTCTCATCAAGAACCCAGGTTTCTGTATCACAACCTATAGTCCAGGAAGCCAAGTTCTATCATTTAGCATCACCTCTTTGGCTTGCTTAAGAGTCACGACATTCAATACAAATGAAGTACTGAATGACATCATCTACAACCTCAAGTCCTTTGAAAAATGGTTTTTGTTTTAAATATCTGTATCATTTCTTTACATGCATTTGCGGAAATGGGAAGGGGCTAACGGATTTGCTGACTCTGGGTAAGGCCTCTGTCCCTGAGGATGTCTTTTCTAGGAGGTCTGCTGCTTCCAACATGCCAGCATGTCTGTTGCTTGGCTGACTCTTCTCTTTGCAGTAGGAATTCTGCTCTAGTTTGTCAGCAGCTCAAATGGCTGAAGAGAAAAGAGTAGAAGACAAAGCAGGTTGAGATATAAAAAAGGCAGAAAATGATTCTGGGTCCTGACTGAGCTAAGAGCTCCCCAGCTGCTCCACAGCCATGCACCAAGGCCATGGGTGGTAAACAAAAGACCTCCTGACTCTGCCCCAGAGGCTGTGACAACCCCTTCTGGGTCCATAATCCCCTACCACATCTCTTCATTCAGAACCCTTGTTTCTGTTCTGTTGTTCCCAATTTCCAACCGAATACCCCATGACTAGTCTTGGCCCATTTAACTCACCCCCTCATAAGAAGCTTTCCTTGAACTGCCAAGCTTTCCTTGGACTCCTTCAAGCTTTCCTTGAAGTTTAATGTCAGCTTCATGCTAGAAGTTGTTTCTTGGACCTTTGAGATGATATTTTGAGAGGCTATTTTGATGCTGTGGATATTTTGTGGCTCTGGCCATGGGAGATGCAGTAAATATTAGGGATGGGGCAATTATTACTCGGTAATGATTTGTTTCCATGAACATTTTTCTTTTTAGAACCAGAAAAATACCCAAGGCACTAAAAGTCTGTTTCAAAATGGTTATTTCAAAATCTTTCTCCTGACTCTCTGGTCAGCTTCCGACTTCAGCTCTGCTAAAGTAGGCCCCACACTGAATCACTCCACACACCTCACCTCCAGGCCAGGCCCTAGGAACTTGGCCTTGTCTCCTGACTACCACTTTCTATGGAAAGGAGTTCAGATAATTGTGGGAATCAGTTTAACTAGCTTGACACAAATCTGACTATTTCTAGTTTCCTTGTTCGTATTACACAGAAGGAAGAAAACCAAATCCTTCTTTATGCTGCTCACCATTCCTTCACCAACTCACACAAGAACAGAATCTGGGACAAGCCGCACACAGTGAAAAAATCTGAGGGGGCAGAAGAGTTCAAATATGGAGCAGCCAGGTGGTACCAACACAGTAGTGGCTGGAGTTTGGAGCATGAGAGTGTTTCACAGATTTGTTATTGTTATTTTTGTATAAAAGGACAATAAGCTTTCAGATGAGTAAAGAAAGATGTAGAACCATCAAAAATTAGTGATGCATCACTGCAAGGGAAAGGATTTTTCCTAGGAAGCGTGTTACTGTGAGTTTGGAAGGCAGAGGAAATGGGACAATAAAAGGATATGTGATTCAGTTCTTGGAGGATGTTGTAATTTTCTGGTGTCCTGGCCTTTCAGAGTCTTAGAGTTGGGGTTCTCCCAAACTGCACAAGGCAACAAAGTAACTATACTGTCAGGGCAGCTACTTCTGCTTTGATTCACTGCCCCTCAATGACCCACAAACATGACAAACATACATGTCCAGCCCTGGCTTCTCCTCTGAGCCATAAGGTGATAAATCCAACTCCCACAGTTATTTCAAAGGCATCTACAACTTAACAGGCCCAAACTAAGATGTCTGATTTACCTACTTTCCCGAGCCTTCTCCCTATATCAGTAAATGGGGATTTCTTATATTTTATATTTCAGTAAATAGTCCCATCATCCACTTACATAGGAAGTCAAAACCATAGGAATCCTCCTTAATTCCTTTACCACTCACACCCACTTCAACAAGAGGTCCTCATAAGTACATCTCAAAGTAGCCCACTTCTATGTCTAAGCCATCATCATTCTTTAATTGGGCAACTTCAATAGCTTCCTAACAAGTCTCTCTGAAACAGTTTACATTTTCCCCACGTTCAAAACTCTTTGATGGCTTTCCATTGTAGTGAAACAGAATAATATGCAATTTCTTTGCCAGGCCTATTCAGTCCCACGTGATTTGGTTCCTGTCAACCTCTCTGTCTTCATTTCCTCCTACCCTCCCCCGCCCTCCCTGTGTTGTACCTTCCATTGTTCACTCCCACCAAAACTTTTTCCACCTCCGTGGCCTTTGCACTGACCCCATCTGCTTTTCCCCTTCAGATCTTCACATGGTAAGTTCTTTATTATTCAGGTCTCAGCTTAAATGTCCTTCTTCAAAGGTAGCTTCCAACACCTTATTTAACATTTCTGAAAGTCATCTTTGATCTCATTGCTCTGTGGTATTTTCTTCATTGTACTTGCCACCTAAAGTTGTCTGCCTTATTGATCTACTTACTTCTCTACTCATTTTTTACCCATCTCTCCTGTAAGTTCTATGAGAACAGAAACCCAATATGTTTATTTCACCACCACATCTCTTATGGCTGAAACATACCTGATGAGTGATGCAACATAATGAATATCCAACTGTTCTTTAATTTCTAATTTCTCCTTATTTAAACGAGGGTAGCTATACTTTGTAAACATTAGCAAAATGCATTAAAAACTTGGCTCACAATGACAGTATAGAACATTATTGATTCAAATACAAATTATTTAGCTACTGAAACTAATGAGTTAATGATTATTGATTATAACAGGAAAACGTTTCTAATGAACATTTTCACTAGAAACCATTAATATTTCTAATCTTCTATAAGAAATTCCAGTGAGGTTGCAACTTGATACAAAGTAAAGTGAGTGACAAGATAGTAGAATTTTTCCTTGGTAGACTTACCTTATTACTAGATATCCCTTGAACAATATAAACATTTATGTAAAAATTGATAAGAAACATTTCTGGGTCATGATTTATAACCTGAGAGACATGATTTAACTGGAAATAATCCCCAAATCCATATTAGAACAGTAGTGTGCACAAGATCAAATTTCTAAAAACTGTTCGTATATCTATAAATATGTAGCTGAGAAAAACTCAGTTTGAAGATATACACCAAATTTGTACATAGGCATATCAGTCAGCAGAAGCTCATTCAGGTAGAATAAACAGTAGATAAAAAGCCAGAAGGCCTGAATGCTGGCAAGGTAACCATCAACCAACTTGTCAGGCCTAGATAGCATTTATTGAACAATTACTATCTGCTACAAATTCTGCTGAACTCAGGCATGATTGGCTAAGCCTATACTATAGCACTGAACCCTGAAAACTCATGTTAATTGTCATAAAGTGCTCCAATTTTGTGGCTATTACATGTTTTTGTGGCAATAAAAAACTGATACAACTGTTTTGTTCATTGATATATTTTAGGTGGCAGAACAATGCCTGGAACATTGTAGGTGATCAATAAATATCTCTTAAATGAATAAAAGGTCTAGAATTAAACACATATAAACAAGTGCTTTCCTACAGAGGGTCTCTCAACATCCATTACCCATCTTTCATGAGGATGACCTTCTCAGGCTTAATATGCTTGAATTTCTAAGCGGTGTCCTGAGCTAGCTAGCATCTAACATATGATTCGTTATGGTCTAATGGATGTACTATTCTTTGAGTTCACATTTCTTCAGAAATATTGCCTGAAACAGAAGAGGGAGAGTGTTAAGCCAGTAAGGGAAATGTGTGTGTGGGGGGGATATTTTTAAGGCCTTCCTGCAGCATCTCAAATTTCATTAGGTACAGGTGACCACTAACCCACCCATATGAGTGGTTGGTCCGATGCTGTCCTCATGACTCTAGCTTAAGGCTGTAGACTGAAGAAAACTGGAGGTGATGAGGGTGTATTTAAAAAAAGAAGACTGAGAGTAATATCAGTAAAAATACAGGAAAATAAATAAAAATACAGGAAAAACTACTCTCTGGAGCCTATGTGATGCTGAACATCACTTTCCATTCTGTCCCCTCTGTCTGAACAAATCTCCATCCTCCCACTCTGCCTTCATCTAGTTCAGCTTTATTTTTATTTCTAATACAAACATCAGCTCCCCTGAATGGTGGACGGGAGGAGAAGGGGCAACCTTTCCAGGCCCCTCCCAGCCTTACCCTCCAGGGCTTCCTATGCATTCTCATACTACCTTCTGTTTTTCTTTACAATATAGTCCACAGTGCGTGATTACAAATGTGTGTGATTAATGTTTAGTCTCCTGAACCAGCTTCTGACTCCATGAGTGTAACATGTCTGTTTAGCTCAGTATTATATTCTTAGATTCCAGGATAACATACAACACAGATTAGTACACAATAAATGCTCATTGGAAACTATGGCAGTGGCCAAATAGTATTGATTGTGTGTCCTCCCCATTTATTAATAGATGTCACTGAGAGAAAGAAATCTCAGATGAAATGAAATACTGCTGAAATAAAATATCTGAAAAATTGTCTGGTGAGTACCAAAGAATTTTTGAACTTCCTTATTTAAGGAAAGTTTTCAATAAATACAGAGGGTGCCAAAAAAATGTATACACATTTTAAGAAAGGAAAAAACTGTATTGAAATTGTAATACTCAATATACACCGATAACAAAAAATGAATTTAAGTCATGTGTATACATGTTTTGGGCACCCCCAGTATTTTTTCAATTAAATTGACAAATTGCTTCCAAGAAAACATTTAGAAAATTATATTTCTGTTCTGAAACCAGAAGTTCTACATTAATATGTTATTAAGACTTTGCAAGATTTTTCTATTGAATAAAATTCCAATGGAATAAAATTCCCATTGTTGATCAGTCTTTGCCAATCCCGTCATGCCATCCTCAGCATCAAACCGCAAGACCAAATCTAGAATAAAAGAATCTGGAAGCAGGCTGTATCCACAGATGTTGAAATCATGCTTAGATTCTGAGCGATTTGGGAATAAATACAGGACAAATTATGAAAATGCTATTTGGTGAACTTCAGGAGGTCTTGTACACAAATTTGGAAGGTTCGCTTCTGTTGGGGAATTCAATGTAGAGAGAGCATTCGGGACAGTCCTGCCACATAAGAGTAACTGAGAGAAAGCCAGTGAAGCTGGACGGCATGGAGACTGAGATGAGGCGATAGTGGTCCACAGGGGCCAGGTTATGCCCAACTCAGAAGGTCATATTAAGGGTGTTTGTCATCATCCTAGATTCGATGGGAAGCTACTGCATGTTTTCTGAGCTATAATCACTCTATCATGTGGAAGATGGACAGCAAGGCAGAGAGGGTGAGGCTACTGCAGTGATTCAGCAAAGCTTGACAGGGCTTGTGGGATGGAGCCTGGCCACAGCTGTCTGCTCTTTCTTTTTCACAGGAATAAATAGGAATATGTTCTGAAATTAGCAAAAGCTGATTTTAAAGAGAATAACAGATGAGACTTGAGACTTTGGGTTGGGGCTCTAAATATCTGGCAATAAAGCCTTATTAATGAACTGTAATCCCCATTAAGAGAGCTTGTGAACATAAGCAAAACTCTAGTGCCTGCCATGACACCTGGCAATAGCACTGTTAATAGATACTTGCTGAATGCATGACTCAGTGAATCAGTAGTTACAAAACATGAGCGACTCTAAGAAACACATTGGAAGTAGCATAGAAAACCACTTTCTTTTCTAAACCTCTAGTTTCCAGAACTATTTGTACATAAGAATCCAGTAATATTTGTACAGATGCCTGATCTATATGCTGAGCCATCAGTTAAAATAAACTGTACAAAATGCCCACTCTGCAAAGTGGGCCTGCCTCTGGCACATGTTGCATTTCAGTACTGGCATAACCAAAATAGCTAATGTGGTTATTCAACACCAGGGATAGCAACTTGTTCTCCCTCAATTTCTATATCCCAAAGCAAACAGCTTTGAGATGCTAGAATGAAAAGAGCTAAAAAGAAATTGTCATTCGTTTGTTGCCTTGTTAAGTCTGGAATATTCTCTTTACCCATAGCTTCCTCTAGGAGAAATCACCTATTTGCAGAAAAACACATTCCTGGTATCTGAACGCTGTCTTTCAAGGAGGAGCAAAGATCAAAGAGGATGCATTTTGTAATCTTTGAACATTACCAATGTCCCTTGTATCACAAAATGGAATTACTTAGGGCTGTTGTGGAGGCCCCTGTCATTTCGAGCATATAAACAGAATCTCTTAATACAGCATATGAAATTAATTGTAACATGTAATATCCTTCAAATAAATTGGAAAGAGCAAGGTATTTGGCAGGTGGATATTTATTGTAAACATCTCACCAAGTGCATGAAGCTCTGTAATATGTCTGAAATATTTAACACAGATAAGCTATCTTACCCAGGCTCAGCATTTTTACCCCAATGTTTGTAAATTTTGTTATAAGAAAATTGGACATTTTTATTGCCAGGTAATATTTGTTAACCCATTGTCTGGGAAGGGGAAAAAGATAGATGACTGCTGGGTCAGCATGTGGCCGGCCAAGACAATAAAAGGATACTCACAGTAAGTGATTTTAATCTGTTGTTGGTCAGTGTCCTTTGCAGGATATAATTTTTTTTTTTATGAAAATGCAAAGGAAAGAGTTCATAACACACAGGAGTGAGGTATATAACTTCTGTTTCATGATTTGTAAAGAGCAGGCAGCTCATTGACTGGAGAATTTATTCTCTGTGTTTGACAGACAGCACTTGGTTGCCCAAAGAGAACCTTCTCATTGTTGTAATTGCTCTATCATTCCGAGGGGATTCTGGTGCAGGGCTCATCTTTCCCCTCTTGCTAATGTCCCCCATCCTCTGCCTCTTAATCACAGGACACTTTGCTCAACAATGCATTTACAGAAAATTGAGATACACATCCTGTATGAACAAAGGCAACTGTGTCATCTACATTTTCCACAATTCAGCCATGCCCTTTGTTCTTGGACATGATAGAAAATCTGGTTTCACTCTCAATTGGAAAATCAGCATGAGTTGGGCCAGATGGCTGTTGACCTCAGGCGACAGAGAATGAGAGAGATTCCCAACTGTTCTCATTCCTCTGGGCTATGACCTCCTTTGGAGCAACAGCCTCAAGAAGCTGACACCTAGAAGACTTACTTTCTCCTTGAACACGGGACACTTTACTGACCGTGTGTTGAGAAGTTCTAGATTACCTAATTGTCATGGTGTTGATGCCTTGTGCCAGTGTTTATATATATTACTCTTTATCTATTGAAGTCAGGCTACTGGTGTCATAAAGGTCTTGATAAGTAAGATGTCAGAAAAAATTTTCCTATTTTTATATCCCTGTGCATAACACAGGAAATAGATCATAGTAGATACTCAATGTGTGCATGTGGGTGTGTTTGATTGAGTGATTAAATGTAAATGAGTCTTAGTCACCATACCTTACATTATCCATAGGCTATTTTCAGAAAATGTATACATACGGAAACATAATACATTGCAAGCATGATCTCAGTTTGTTTCCCAATAGTCCCAAAGTGAGAGGTTTTATCATCCTCTTCTGCTAGATGAGGAACTTGATATTATGTCACTAGTAAGTGGAAGAAATGGGGCTGGATCACGTCTATCTGTCCAACTCCGATCCTCAAATGTTTAACGATGATGTTCAACTGCTTTCCTTTTGTTACCGTGGGGAAGTGACTAACTAGAATTAAAATTATATCCCCCCCCCAAAAAAAAAACTTATATCCCCAAAACCTGGGGTAATTTACCTGTAAATTTCCTTTCAGTGCCCACGCCTGCTCATTCTTCATTTATTTATATACTTGAAAGCAATACATGCTATATGTGAGATATAATACATCAGTATACTTGCTCCAAAATTGAGAGATCTGATGAATGCTTGACAGAGGTTGGGATAAGGGTATTTTTCTCTTCTCTTTCTATGAGGTTGCCTTTTAGATCTGATCTGACCTGACATCTCCCCCCAGGACACCCGAGTGTGCGCAGTTATCAGTTCTCTGTCTGTTTCCTATTGACTAGTCAAGGAAAAACTGGCATCTTGCTGGGATGGCTCTCTAGCTCTTTGTACTGCATATGTTAAATGGATAAAACCAAAAGAATTAGGTAATTGGAGCAAGTGTATCCATTTATTGGGCCACAGATGAAAGGACATCTAAAATGTGCCCTTCGTTATGGAATGTATCTGAATCCAGTGTTAGGTCACATACTGGTTGAAATCACAGACAGAACAGTCCTTTTCACCCCACGGTCATATACATACAGCTTCTGATCAAAACTGCTTTCACACTCAAGGTAGCGCTCAGTAAGATTTTGTCTCTGTGTTGATCTTAAAGCCATCCTTTTCTTTATATCTTAGTGCCATAATTCTGTCACCTGGCTCAGCACAAGTGACTATCCCTCAGGAGGCAGAGCAGAGTGGGAAGAACTTCCATTATGAAGACAGAGAAAATCCATGAGGCCAGGTCTTAGTGGGACTGAGGGACTGAGGGAGTGACCCATGGCTGTCGCTCCCCATCACTCAACCCTGTTAATGCTGCAGGTCACTCACTGGGCACATTTGTGCTGGTCTTACAGGAAGGTTGGCCCAAGTCAGAATGAATAAAACTGTCCAGTTTGCGCTCCGCCTCATCTTTATCCCTTTCATAGCAGAACTTTGCATAAAGCTAAGACCTCTCCTTCTCATACTGTGTGTCTCCTTTGCCCTGATGTACCACTATCCATTCAAGGTATGTGGGTTATCAAGTATACGTACCAGTTTAAAAGAAGGATTTTATGTATACTTATATATATGTGAGTATACATACACACACACACACACACACTATACATCTTTAAGACCTTAGTTTTTTAATTTTAAAGAAAAGTGTAATTGGGCAGAAGGTTATTTACTAGGTACTTTTGAAAAGACTAAATAATAGCTTTTCAGCATATTCTACATTAAGAAACATCAAAATGATGCATGAAAATGGTATATGACAATGACTTGGAAACTATGTGTGTATATGGTTACAGGACTTTAACGCATTTGCCTGTATTCTAGACTCCATTCACAAAATTGTTCTGATCTACTTAGGGATATTTTTACTTGAATTTACATTTATTATTTGGCACAAACCTCGTCATATCATAATCATCACTTTCAACTAGCACAATTGATATGAAACCATGTTAGATTTGAAGGAAATTAAGCAATCAATAATCTGAGATTCCAAAAAATATTTTTTTGATCTATTCCTCCTGTTGCATTAAAATCACTTCACAATTCATCCATCTCACATTCTGATTCCTAAAAAATGCTTAAAGACAGAGATTTTCCTCTCTGAATTAAAATAGTTGTTTGCAGTGAGGGCTTGCAGGGAAGAAAAATGCCCTCTGCCTTCTTCTGGCTTTAATCCAATCAAAAAACAATAGATTTCAAGGGTCAACTGTTAATATTGGTTTTAGCTACTTGGGATACTGAGAACAATTTTGAGGCTCCGTCTAGGCTCAGTGGAAAAAAGTGTCATCAATTAGCGGTGTCGGCCTCGGGAGCACAAGTGAAGAATGCCATCCAATATGCCATCTATTTGTCACCTGTGCTTTAAGGCTTTTCTTAAACATAATCAATTTACTGAGTTGAAATCTGTATATAGATAGATAGATAGATAGATAGATAGATAGATAGATAGATAGATAGATAGATAGATAGATGCACACAGTAAGATTAAATTACTTGTGCATATTGAATATTGCATCTTAAAGATCTTTAAATTTTGTTGTTGCTATCTGGTATAAAATATAAGGCATGGTAGAAATCTCATCAGCTTAAAAATGAAAACTTTTGTATTGCACTTCCCAGGTTGCAAAGCACCTTTTGTAGACATGATCCCATGTGTGGTCCAACAGGCCTGTGGAGTAGGTATTATATGTTCCTTATTTATGTATGTGTGGACTAAGACACAAAGAGTTTCAATAATTTTTCCAAAAATTATACCAAGGATGAAAATGCCTGCCTCACGAAAGTAGTGAGGTTGTTGAGAATATCCAAAGAATTCTGACGGGGTTATACTCTCTGATCTGGGGCTTTGGAAATCAGTCTGAGAGTATGCTCTCTAGCTCACACAGGGCATCGTCAATACATGACTGCTCCACTAGATGGTCTAGCCAAATGAGACCACTTACAGTTCCATAGAAAAATACCTGATAATCGTGTACATTTGTTCTTTGGCTCTGAAATGTCTCCTGCCCATTTTTATCATCTGGCTAGCTCCTACCTGTCTTTCACGACAACTCAAGCATTAGCTCCTTTTGAAGGCCTTACCTGTCTCTTCCTGGAACTAGAATAAGGTACCATTTTCCATACATCACTTAACTAGGGAATGTTCTATCGCAACCTCACACCAGGAAACTTTGACTTCTGAGTGTTCTTCTGGGAGAAAAATAAGGAGTTAATTATTCTGATTTCCAGGATATTCATTAGACCATATGGGGACACCATGCTTTAAAACACGGAAAAATACACTTGATGTACTCTTGTCTACCTCTGTGTGGTAAGTGAAACCTAGAAGGACTTAGTTCCTGGGGGCCATCCAGGAAACTCTCTCTCCCACTCCATGGAGTGGGATGGGTTTTTAAACACAAAGTCTTTTCTCTTTTTCTCCCTCACTCCTTCTATGCTTCCAGAGATTGGCTCCAAAAGTCAGAGTAAAGAGATAAGAAATCTTTTTACTAAGAATCCCCACTTAGGATCAAGAAATACCCTCCAAGTCAATTTTAATGGAAACTCTTTGTTAAATTATTAAATATATATGAAGCCATGAAAAGTTGCTTTGATACTTATTCTGCTGCTGCTTCTTGTGGGGATATTTTCTCTAGAAAGGATTATTGCCATGGAAGGAAGTGCACATTCTAGATTCCCTGAATATAATGGCATGTAATAGCAGTAAATCTCCACCAATCAATTATTTGATTCCATAATTTCCTAAATGTGACCCCTATCAATACAATGTAAAACCATATCAAAGTTTTTTAACACATTCACTGAAAGGTATAAACATATTGCTCCTCTCCTGTAGTTTTGAGGCAATAAGATAATAATCACATGTTTATTGGGAGGGTCATTATAAGAATGATGAACAACTACTATTAGCTACTGTCATACATGTTTTTTATAGCTGTTATCATGATATGTAGTAAAACAGTCATACTCATGTCAGACCAAAGGGCCAAGATAGCAAATTAGTCTCATCATTATTTCCTTTCCTTCTATTAAATTTCTTCTGAGTTCCTTTGTCTTTGGTAGATATAGATATAGATATAGATATAGATATAGATATAGATATAGATATAGATATAGATATTAGATATAAAATTATACACTAGACCAGCTAGGATTCACCATGCTTTTATAACCTGTTTGTTTTCAGGTTATTTTTAAATGACCAGAAAAACAAGGAAGAGTAATATTGTGAGGGATACATCACGACTGAGAACATTTAAGAGTCTGTGCTAATACATGGCAAATGTAGTTCACTGTAAGTAAATGCAATATAATAAGCTTTGGAGTAAAGAATATGGAATTGGACATATCTGCTTAATGGAAAGGTGTTGCAGCATACTGGTTAGAAACATGTTTGAGAAGTTGCTGCAAAATTGTATCCATTTAGCCTTTAGCCCAATGTTGAATTACAGAGACACCCAGTTAAATTACTAAAAAAATAAAAAGTATTGCAAATCAAAGATAGAATTACTATAATAAATATTTACTCATAGAAAATACAGAGCACCAGTCACCTTGTTTTTAAATCAAGATATCAAAATCGTTGATATTTTGCACCTGCTAGATCCAAAATAACTCTGAAGTTCAAAACAAGTTCTATGAAACTGAAAGATAAAATTATCTCTAGGAATGGTAAAATAATTACACTAGACACAAACTAAAAAGTAAAGATATAGTGTTTCAACATTGGAAAAAGGGAAAAGAACTGTAAAATTTATTTTACACAATTATATAAATATGGATGTGTTTTAAAATATCTTGAATCAAGATAACTGATGAAACAAAGATACAATTAAATACTTTCCAAGCAAGGACTACAGAATCCTGAATAAAACAAATCACACCACAGGAGGAAAATCAATGGAACGAAATTAACTATTAGTTTTTCAGTTTTTGAAACGACACTGATACATTTTAAGTTTATAGATGATAGGTCAGCTGGCAAAGGAACGTGCATGGTCAGGCAAGTTAAGAAAGTTTTCATTGTAAGAGAGAAAAGTATGCAGGACCGAGCAAAGACTGCTACAGTCCGGGCTGCGTGCCTCAAGGAAACTTGCAGCCCCGAAGGAGGGGGTGAGGAAGGTTTCACAAGGGCTGTGCTGACAGGGTAGCATAGTTTGAACAGAAAGTGTTGACTATCTGCAAACCAGCAGTTGTTTCGTAGCGTTTTCTGTTATTGCAAGTTTGGCTCTGTCTGCAGGTGCAGGCCAACAGACATTCTGTTGTTTTCTTGCAGTCATGACTCTGTAAGTCAAGGTCTCTGAGACCTAACATTCAGAGACCTAACATTAAGTCAAGGTGTCTAACATTCAAAGACCTAACATTCCAGCCTTGTTTGTTAATAAAAAAGGAGAGGGACCATCCTGTCTCTCTTCTGTAGCTGCTTCAGGCTGAACAGGCGGCGAGAGGAGGGGACATTGTGGAAGGGCCTGGTAATGTTGTCATAGGTGAAGCATTTTATGTAGAGCTCCATTTGCGAACACCTGGAGTTGGCTCTGCAGGAATTGACTGAAAAGGCAGAGGAGGCAGGGAACGATGGTTAGAACCAAAAAGGTAATGATTAGAGGCCCTACGAGGGGGAGAAGCCAAGGGCCCCAGTTACCTATAAACTAGGAGCTCTACTGGTTCTTGTGGCGGTCTCTGCTTTTCTGGGCCTGGGCGAGGTCCTGTGATAGGGCCTGAAAGTGGTGTAAGGAGACTCCTAGCCCTGCTGTCCCTGTTGCTACCCCCACAGAGATGTTCAGTGACACTAGGAGTGGAATAAGGGAGATGGCCCTTTTTTAGCACATGAGAGTGTATGTGGGGACAGGTAGAGATTGATTATTGGGGGTGATCTGAATATCTGGAGAAAGTAAAACTAGGATGCAGGTGTCCGTCCAGTTGGTGGGGAGCAGGCGTATGTGGAAGATGATGAATTAGGTTGAGGGTCTGGGGGAGATAAGGGGTAATGGTAGGGAAAGTGTTACCATGGGGGGCTTATGTCTCCTTTGGGGTTGAGAAGACAAATGATGGAATCATCGAAAAGGAGCTCTAAAATGAGCCTGTGGAGGTTACGGGGAAAGGTGGAGATAACCGAGAGGATTTGGAGGGGGAACGAAGGAGCCGGGAGTGACGTTCGGGGTGTTTGGTTCGTGCAGCAAGGACCAGGGCAGGGGTAGGGGTCACCATTCAGGAGTCTCCCGGTTTTTCCTCAGGGACCTTGTGAAGTCGAAGCCAGGTGGGGCTCAGGACAGAGCAGCGACATCGTGAAGCTTGGGTGGTCCTGTGCAGTGGCAGGACAGGTGGTTCAGCTGTTTTCTCAGCCTAGAGAAGTGAAACCAGGAGGGGTGACCCAGCAGTTTGGCTGCAGTGGGGGTGGTGCGAAGGAGCTGGAAGGGCCCTTTCCCCCATTGTGGTACATCTGAGGTGTGAGGCTTTGAGAAGGACCCAGTCTCCTGGGGCTACAGAATGAGAGAGAAAGAGAGGAAGTGTCTTGGGGTCAGGGAAGAATACGGTCTGTATGTTGCCTAAGGATCTGCCGAACGAGGCTAAGGGCTGGGAGGCAGTCTCTCATTGGTGAGCTATTAGGAGGGAGCTTGTCTAGTAAGAAGGGTCTGCCATACATGAGCTCGAAAGGACTGAGGAAGCTGGGGGTCCGAGGGGTGGAACGGATTGGGCAGAGGGCGAGGGGTAGGAGGGTTCATCCAAGGTTGTTGGACCTCTAGGGCGAGTTTGGTGAGGTGAGATTTAATGATGGAGTTGGCTCTTTTACTTTACTCGAGGATTGGGGTCTGTAGGGGATATGGCGTTTCCAGTATATATCGAGGGCTTGCGAGACCTGTTGTGTGATCTGGGAGATGAAGGCAGGCTGTTAGGAGGTTGAATGAACATAGGGAGGCCAAATCGAAGAATGATTTGTGTGAGGAGGATGGTAAGGCCCCTGTGAGCACTATGAGTTCTGCATTTTGTAAGTTCATCCCCAACGGGAAGGGATGTGTCTTGATGGTAATGGTGGGGTGACAATGGCATAGCCAGATATACGGGAACCACCAGAAAGGGTGGAGCTGTCACCGACAAACCAGGTGTGTTACAGATTGGAGAGAGGGTAGGCCTGAGAAGACCTAGCCAGGAGTTGCAGGCCCTTTAGGTGAGTGAGAGAGATGGGGTATTGGGATTGGGTTGCAAACGAGGCTGGGTCACACAGCTTGATCTTGACAGTGGTGTGGACGTGTCCCAAACAACACGATCGAAGAAGGACAGAGGCGAGAGCATCTGTATCGGAGTGTCGGAAGGGGAGAGCATGAGAAGAAGGATGGGTTCAGGGTCGGGTGGACGAAATTGAAAGGAGACTCTGAATTTGGAGACTGGGACACGTGGGGAGTGCTAGAAATGAGTGGTAAACACCGAGATATGAAGTGAGCACGTTAGGGCTGTGGTACTTAGAGATTGTGAGATAAGACCGTCAATCCCGACAATGGAGATATGGGAGGGATGAGTAGGCCCTGAAAATTCGGGGAAGGCGGGGTAGTGGCCCCCATGTCTGTTAAGAAGGAGATTGGCTTACTTGCCACGTGAAGAGATACCCTGGGCTCCGCTGTTATGATGCAGGAGGGAGCCCGGGGACCTGGGCTCCGTCAGCCAGTCCTCCGTGGCTAAGCCAAGAAGGCTAGGAAGCTTGAGGTCGGATCCTCCTGAGGAATGGGGGATGGTGGAACGACTAGGTCCCAAAAAATTGGGCAGCCTCATCCATGGACTGAACTAAGTTAGGGGCATTGAGCTGGAAGTTAAAGTTCTGATCCAAGAGGCTGAAGGTGGTTACAGAGTCACTCACGGGTATGGGCTGGAAGCCTTGCACAAGAATCATGTATAGCTTAATAGACTTGATTCTGGAAGAGATGAACTTGACAAGAAGGTTAAAAAGGGCAAAGGAGTATATGAGTAGCCCAAGGATAAAGAGAAGAGGAACAGTAAAGGTGAAAGAAGGTCCTATAACTAGGGTCCCTCAGAGTGAGAAGGGCATCCCAGGGGGGTGTAAGTAAAGAGGAAAACTGGAGCTCATAAGATAAAGGAATTAAGAGCAGCTCCAGGAGTCTGGGGTTAGTTATTAGTGGTTATCAGTCCTGGGAGAGTGACTTGTCTGTTTGTTCCAAGAGGAGCTTAAGGTCTTCAGCTGGCTCACAGGAACAGAAGCAACAGTCTTTTTTCTAGGGAAGTCCTGTGGAGACTTTAATAAATCAGGTTTGATTTGAAGGGAAAGGGGACCCAGCTGCTGTCTCTCTGCAGCCTGACAGTCGTTGGGGCGGTTGGGGGAACCATTAAGAGTCTCTTCCACTTAGGAGTTAACTGGGCTATTAGAGACCCTTCCCCCTCTAGGCTTTTGACAGTACTTGGTTCCCACTGTACAACTTTACGACTTTAAGGGGCTGTCATGTATAGAGGCGTTGGCCTGGGGGAGGTGGCAGTCCTTACATTTTGAGTGCCTGCTGTCCTTTTCCCAAGTTAATAATATAGAAAATAACAGAATTGAGGTCAGAATCCAAAGCAATGGGCAGCAGTTAGAGCTAGGGCTTAGAGGTCTCCTGACAAAACTTTTCCTAGAGTCCTTTTCAAGTCTGATTTGTTTATTTTACATTTTTCCTGAGGCATAGGCCAATGGTAAGGGATAGGCTGAGTAAAATGAGCCCAAATTTAGGGCTTTTATCTTTACAACCGAGTAGGTTTTAGAGGAAAAAAATAGGTCCAGAGTGAGCGGTCAAGAAAGAATAAATGGCTTCTATATTAATCAGGAAATTAACAGGCTTACTTGTCACGTCAAGGGTCACCCACAGTTCCACCCCTGCGATGAGAACAGCTTGGGAGCCGCTGGGAACTTTAGGCCCAACAGCAATCACAGCCATTTGTGGTGAGGGAGTTGGTCCCTGCTCCCTTCAGAACAGGGGGCAAACTCTCCTCCAGTGCCCTTTTTGTTTGTACAGGGGGCACAGCTGCTTTGGCGGATTAGGACATTCCTTACTCCAGTGGCCTGGCGTCTTCTCTTCTGGGGTTTCTGGGGTGCCCTGAGGTGGCTTCAGCCCTGGGTTGTCTGTAACTGTGGCCAAAAATCTGGCCTGTCTCTGGCCTTGTCTGTAGTCTCACTGTTCCTTTATTATTTGTTTTTACTGTCTTGGTTGTTAAAGATATTTAAACAAATTTCCTGGCCTTTCCTAGATTCTGTGGCTTTTTATTAAGATGTAACAATGGATCAGAATTACTATAATTTGGTGTCAGGTGAGGGAGAATATTCGGCCAAGCTTAATGAATTTACCCTAACTTATCTAAGTTTTTGGTAAAAACAGTTAAATTATTTTTTTATAGTTGTTTATATCTGACATGAAAAGGGCACGTGAACACCAGTAGTCCTAGAATATAGAAATTATTGTGATGACATATATAATCTTGTTTTTTAGGTAGAAAACTTTTTTATATTAGTAGACCAGTAGTCTAGTAAACTTTGTCTTAATTATCAGAGAGGGAAAATTGAACTTGAATTTTGTACTAGCTTTGCAACCTTAATTTTTACTGATACCCAAAAGCAAGTAATGAGCACTTTCCCTGGTAAATAGAGGAATATATTTTGTAACCTTCAAAAGCATAGGCTTTTGTAATGCAATATATGATATATTCATTAACAGATCTTAATGTATCTCTTAATGTTCCTGTGACAAGAAGCCAGAAATAGATAAAACTCAGACCTATCTAATAATTGTTATTTCAGGATTTTGTTATTTTGAAATACCTAGATAGATAGTTAATAGCTTTTATCATTTAACACAACTTAGTAAAACCAAGAAACCAGTCTTAGCATCAAATATTTCCTTAGACCACATGATCCTGAGAAGTAGTTGAATTAGTTTTTATTATCTTAATTAATATAACCACCTAATCTCTTATTTTTAACCAATCAAATATTATAAACTGGCAATACCATCCGGAGGCAAAACTATTATAATTTATATAAAACATAGACAAGTATAGGCCTTAGAGACTACATATATATATATAAACAGAACCACCCACAATTGTAGAGAGGACGTAAGATCTTATAGTTGCCCTTATAACTCCAGGAGGCTGTAATAAGGGGGGGCGGGGGGGGCTTGTTGCCTGGGTTTAAAAGTGCCTCTTTTTTTCTCTTCAGTTACCTCAGCCTCAAGCAGAGGCAGCAGCAGCCCTTTGTTTACATTTGAGGTTATCTGTGAGACCTTGAAAGTTACTGAGAGTTAGAGAAATCTTTTAAGACTTACTTTTGTCAAGTTCCTGAATATAGAGTTGGTGTACCAAACAATTTTAAATATACGACTTAAAGAGCTCACAGAAGATATAGATACAGAGCTTCCAATTAGTTTGGTGTCTAAGACAAAAATAGAAAAGGAAAAGAAATAAAGACAGGCCAGAGGCAAATAAAACAAATAAGTTACATAAACCAGAACCAAATCCTCCTGAAATGAGGAGCTGGAGTTCAGGGTAGAAGGTTTAGGCTGAGGGATAGTAGGGCGTGGGGTGGAGGAAAAGGGACCCATCATCAGCTGGGTCAAGGGAGGGAGTTTTATCTGGACGAGGAGAAGGCTTAGAGTGGGCTGGGAGAATTTGGAAAGTGCTGTAGGTTTGGCAGAGGGAGGGTCGAGCTCGAAGAGTAAAGAAGGCCTGACATACTTTCCATTGTGGTGACAGAAGTTATATTGGGGTCAGGCAGTGTTATAGTAAAAGATAAGTTATGTGGGTTGGAGCTCCTGTAAGTTGAGCCTGAGGGCTTGTAAGTTGTGGAGGAGACAACCGAGAGGGGTAGATTCCACAGGGACCAAGTGTGAGGCCCCCATAGTTCGAATAGATGGAGTGAGAAGGGTGAGGAGAGAGCCTCCTATTAAAGGGAGAACAAAGGGATGAGGCGCCCCAAATCCCGGTGTTCAACCCCCACGAGTACGAGGACGAGAGACCACTCGCCAACTGGGCATCCCCAAGACTGGGAGGATCTGGCCCCCGGGGCCGAGAGGAACCTTCTGGCCTAGTGTGAGGACCTTCGTGGAACCGTAGAACAGTGAGAGAGAGTCAGACGGTCCGAGACGAGAATAGGAGGTTTCACTGTCCCCACAAGAACTTGGCCTGATGTTGTCTGGGATGTCAGCAACGGAAGGGGGAAAGTCCCGAGGTGTGTCCTTATGGCCGGTCCCGGAGGGTCGCCAGAGAGCACATCAAGCCAGGGGGGAGACAAAGAGAAGGGGCGATCCTGCATTCTCTGGCCTGCACCATCCCAGGTTTCAGCACCAAATGACAGGTCGGCTGGTAAAGGAGCGCACATGGTCAGGCAATTTAAGAAAGTTTTTATTGTAAGAGAGAAAAGTATATGGGATTGAGCAAGACTGCAACAGTCCGGGGTGCATGCCTAAAGGAGACTTGCAGCCCCAAAGGAGGGGGAGAGGAGGGTTTTATAAGGGCTGTCCTGACAGGGTAGCATTGTTTGAACAAAAAATGTTGACTGCTTGCAAACCAGTAGCTGTTTTGTGGCATTTTCTGTTATTGCAAGTTTGGCTCTGTCTGCAGGTGCAGGCCAGCAGACATTTTGTTGTTTTCTTGCAGACATGGCTCTGTCTGTAAGTCAAGGTCTCTGAGACCTAACATTCAGAGACCTAACATTAATTCAAGGTCTCTAACATGCAGACACCTAACAGTAGATGAAGAGAGCTGTCTTGCTAACCCCAAGACTACCACTTGTATGAATGAGAATTTATTGAGAAAATCCTTAGCCAAAGTGAAAACGCATTGCCTCAAGTATAGAGCCTAAAATATTGTTAATTTTACTTCATTTGCATCCAAATAATTAAAAATAAGAGAGTTCTGTAAGACTTGTGTCTCAAAGAGGCTAGCTTTCCTATAATATGATAAGAAGTATTACTTTTTGATTCACAAAAAGAGAAGGCTTCCCTAGGCAAAGTGTAGGTCCTAAGAGTCCCATTGTTGTGTCTAGATAGCTTTTAGGAACAGAAAAAGGAAGAGTGACTAAATCTATTCCAATGTAAAAAAAAAAAAAAAAAAAATCAATAAATTAGGAACTTACTTATTTTCTAAATTATTTTTGTAATTTCTTGAGATCTCATCAGAGTTCTCATTCTATCCATCAGCCTTTATACCTAGATAAAACTATTTCACACATATTGTATCTATGGAAACTTGTCTAACTACTGAGCTGACCGTTAAACTTTAGCTTCCCCAAAACACTCTCCAAAACTAATATAGATTTTCTTTGTTGTTGTTGTTGCTGTTCTTTAGATAAATGCATTGTTTGCTATCCTTGATCACCACAGTACAACAGTGTGGATATTAACCAGCAGCCTGGAAACACGCCTCTACATACAGTGTGAGAAAAGAGCACGGAAAATATCTGGCTATTTGAGGAAAAACACAGTACTTCAGTTGTATTTAAACGGAGTCAGTGGTTATTTTCCAGTGTCTATTTAGTGCAAGATACTTTGATTTTTTTTTTTTTAACGTGGCCCTAAAAGTCCACAAAATCGATAATCCTAACTCAGATTACCAAAAGTGGGGCAGCTTCGCGTCCTTTGTTGCGGGAGTTATCATGGACTCCATGGTCCAACAAATGTTTCTTTAGAGGAGCGTCTGGGCTTCTTATCTGGCTTAATACATCTGTGGGGCCTGGTGAAGTCGGGGCTCAGGAAATGTCATTAGTTGCAATAATCTACAAAAATTGACCATCATAGTGTAGATTAGGTCTGAAAATAAAGTCTCTGAGCTTGCCCCCCATTTCTCCCATCTGCCCTTTAGAGGCTGGGCATTCAGAACATGGTCTGTAGATGAAGGAGGAGTAAATGGGAAGGAACATTTACAGGGCATCTCCCTCCGCTTCTCAGACTGAATCCTGAAGCAGCTGCTCAATGCTCTTTTTTGTTGATTATCTCTCTGAGCTCCTAATCCGCCCAATAGCTCTGTGAGGCTGGCTGTACTATTATCCTCCGTGTACAAATGGCTGAAGTTGGAGAAAATCATCTGTCCCTGAAAAGCTGTGCTTATCTCCTCATGGGCTACATCACGGCCACCTGGTATTTGGTTTAATCTCAGGGGTGGCCAGCCAATGCCTCGGGGAGGAAGAAGAAATAAGAAAACTAAATTCATGTTTTGCTGAAAGGAAAGGCTGGCAGGAACTTCACTCCAGAGTTAGCTCTGTCCCCAAGTATATGACCTTGATTAACTCTCAAGCCACTCTCCAACCTTAGACAGAGCGCTTGAGTGAGAACTCCCACTGATTTTCCTACTGATACTTTTCTAAATCCTCTCTACAAAGGGAAAATTGTATTCCCTTTCTAAACCTCCAAATAATTAAGTAGGGACTTGATAAACTCAGCCTTGTCACTAACACCCTCTCCAAAGAAACTTCCTCAATGTCTCTGCTTGGGTAATGCCCGTTGCCTTTATTCATTTATTCGGGAAATGTTTACCCAGAACCTACTGTGTTTCCTATGCTGTGTTGGACATCAGGGATCTATACAGGGGATAAGCTTTCTTCACCTAAGTCATTTATTTTCTATTACATGAAATACCTAATAAATATGACACGATAAGCTAAACTGCATGATCAAGATAAGCACATGATTCATGGGAATGTAAGGGAATGAAAGTGACACGAACAGCAAAAGGTCAGGGAAGGACTTTTCAGAAGTTTTGAAGGGTGAGGAAGGGATGGTAGAGGAGAAGCGTGTGCAAAGGAACAAAGCTGTGGGGAAGATGCGTCATGCTATTACAACTGCAGGAACATTAATAGAACACAGAGAGATCAAAGTAGAGAGGAAGACAGGAGCCCTGATGGGAAATATGGATTTTATCCGGAGGTAGTGGAGACCCATTGAAGGATTTAAGAGGGGGATATATTTGATAAAGATCACTCTGACAGCAATGTGGAGACTGGGTTGGAAGAAGGGAGACTTCACGTATTAAGGAGTAACTGACACAACTACGATAGAATTAGAAACTTGCAGTCTCTACCATTGCACGTGAAAATTTTTTGTAAGGTGGACAAAAAGTGATTTCTCTCTACATTTGAGGACCATGCAAACCAGTCTTGATAACTGAGTTATGCATTTTAGTCATATCTTATTATACTTCATGTTGTATCTTTCCTTCAGGTAAAATACTGGTTTAAAGTTAGAATGTGTTCTGGCTTCTGAACCTCCTTGTATACAATTCTAATAGTATTTATATGTATACCTAGAAAAAAATACTTGTTTCCTTTTAAAAAATTACATGTAGTTAGAGACAAAACCCACCAACTTATACAAAGACAGAAATCCGAAAAGATCATTACATACTTTGTGCATATTCAACCAGATATTGCACATTTTTTGCATTATTTATTATTGCACATTTAAAAAATATCTACTGGTTATAGCATTGTAGCACAATTTGATATGAAATAAAATGTGTTTTCATCTGTATAAAAGCCCAGGCACTGTGCAGGGTATCTTGTTCCTTGTTCTCTACGTTAAATTTAGCATTTATAAATAGAAATCTTGATTCTACATGTGGTCTGATTTTTGAACCCAAGTTTATTAAGGCAATGCCTGACGTAATGTGTCACCTACACTTTGCAAATGAGCAGTTAAAATCCAGAGAGATTAAGTAACTTGCTAAGGGTAGCACAGTAAGGAAATCTGCATTAAAAAAGATTTGACTCTATAGTCCATGTGCTTTCTGTGACATCAAACACATTATTTACAAAGTGCTTCGTATTTTACAAAATGCTTTCATTTACATTTTCTTATTTGATCTTTTTTATATGTGAAAGCTGAGTACAGTAGCTATGAAGTTGTTGCATCTTTTCTAGGTATAAGGTTCAGAAGTGCTAGGCACACCACTGACACCCCATCTTCAGAATAGAAATTGTACATCCTTCCTCCTACATCTGTTGCTCTGAGATATAGTCCATAGAAAATAAAGCTGGAAATTCCATGAAAGTGCACTGAGAGGAAGGAGAGGACAGAGAGCTCAAGCATTTTGCCTTTTCTCCCCGTGATTCATTCCTGAAATTTGCACCGATATAGAAAATCTTCCTCCTAGATGTGTCCATGATGAGCCTTCTTGTAGTAAATGCCACAGAAAAATCAGGGTTGCAATATCAAGTACAGATAGAACATTTTAGAAGTGGCTCTTGGTACTTGTGTTTTATCTAAACAGAATTCCATGTATTTATAAGAACTCACACACAGACACACAAGTATATATATTGTTATTCCTACCAAAATCATAAAAGATGAAAAGAACCAAGATTTCTATAAATTCTATCAGTTAACTATTTATATCCTGTCAAGATAAGCTGTGCAACACTAAGAAATAAGCCTTAGTCTTCTTGTTTTTGTTTTTGTTTTCCCTTAATGACTAAATACATTTAAATATCTATTTGATGGTTTTGAACAACTAAATATTCCAGTGGTCATTAATGGGAAATGCATGCTAAGTTGAAATGATACTGTAAAAGAAAAAAAAACGAAAAAAAAACACTGTGGCAACGTTACATGCATTCCCAATAACTTCATCAATTTACAAAGCATCTAAAACATTAGAAATAAAATAGAGCTACATGGGTTCTCATGCTGCTTGTGTCACTTATTAGTTTGTTACCTTAGGCTACTTTTCTCATGTTCCTTATTATTAAAAGTAGATGATAATTTTTTCCCAGTCTACCTCATGAGTTATTTTAGCAAGTGATATGATTTATGTAAAAAGGGTTTTGAAAATTATGCAATGCCACAGTATGATACGTTGTTATTACATCTATCATTTATTTATTTATTTAGACTGGACTACTCTGCACAATGTGATCTTTTGAAGGGAAAAAAGTTTGATTTTAAAAAAAAGGTAAAAAAAAAAGCAAACTACTTTTATCAAGTTGATAATAACCGTGAGTCAGTGAAGGTATATTAATGCAATAGCAGAGATAAACCAATTTTTTTAAAAAAGGAGAAACAACCTCTTGTTTCTGATATTTATATATGGGAATATGTTTAAGTCACACACATAGGGTTCCATGCTTTATAGTTCCTTCATCTCCTCAATTCTAAAGACCTTCAACTCTACTCCATTTCAGCAACCTGTCAGTAACAATATTATTGTTGCAAATAGATTGGTTTCTGAGATCTTAATTTCCAGAAGTTCCTTCATTTACCATAACTTCCCTTCATCAAGTTCTCATTTCTCTCATCCCTACCCACTTGCTTTCTTAATGTCACCAAGGCCATCAGTTCCTTGACCCTTTTATTTCTAGTCAATCATCTTTTTGCTTCACTATTATACAATGAGCCCGTGGTCTATATCTCTTATTTTGCTCCTTTTTCTTTCTACATTAAGGATCCAGCAAATCCCCAGTGTTGGATTAAAACAGTGATCCACCTCCCTTGCTACAGGTAAACGGCACTACACCTATCTAGCTGCTAAGCAACATATTTATACAGATTGATATCACAAGCAAATCATGTTGACCTAAGTGGTTTGTTGAATGAGCTAAGACTTCGGAGACTTGGATTTTCAGACTTGGATTTTCAGACTCTGGAGTTGATTGAAACTCATCTTACTCTAGTTTACCATTTGTCACACTATGACCCACACCAAGGCAGCACTTTTAATACTCCTGCTCTGCTAATACCAAAGGCTTTATTTCAAAGGCAGATACCTCCATGTACCTCAGAGAGCTGCTACAAGCCCTGCTTCTCAGCATCTTCTTCCAGAACTTCCACCATCGTCTGGCTTCCCCATCTTTTTCCCTTTGGCTTGGTACCTCTCTCTCTCTCTCTCTCTCTCTCTGCTTGCTCTACTGATTAACCATAGAGAAGCTTCCCTGTTTAAAGACAGTGCCTTGACCCAGTCTCCAAAAGGTGGCTATCCCACACCTGACTCAGACTTTCGCAGAGATGGGGACTTCAAGTCGCAGCTTGCCTGGGAGGGATGATTAGACATTTTATTGTGATTACTTATTTGTGCATCTGTCTCATCTAGTGGACAGTGAGGCACTTAAGACCAAGAGATGCAGCTGAAAGAGCTTAACATACAGAGTTAAAGCAATTCCCTAAAATAGTGTCTTCCCTGGACAACTTGCATAAATCACCTGGAACTTTTTAAAAATATCTTTTTCTGGACCCCACCCAATACCCACCCAACACCCTCTCCTGGGGATGGGGCAGAAGCAATTGAATAATTTTCCCAGGTGATTCTTTTGCACCATTTGAGAAGTACTGCTCCAAAGAGACTTGTGTAACAGGGGTGAGAAATTTAAGTGCTCTAGCAGCTCCATGCAGGCTGTAAAAAGTAGAGGTAAGTGTGGGCTCTGTTTTAGGTTTAAAGAAAACTCCTATTATTCGATTCTGGAAGATTGTTGTCCCCCAACAAGGTGAATCTAGGATTACCAAACCTCTTAATTTTCTGATGCCAGACACCTGGATTTTTATCGGAAATCTGCTGATTTTTATACAATGCACATAATTCACAATTTGTTAAAAATTCTTTGTACTACAGAAAACACGTCTACAGCCAGTTTGCAATTTTCATTTTAGAGCAACCAGAATGAGTATAAGTAACACTTATTTGAGGACCAAGAAACTAGAAAACAAGTCTTTGAGGGCCAAGTGAGGGAAGAGGGACACAATTGAAATAGTTCACAAGGAAAAAGAAGAATGAGGAAGAGGTCAAGAGAAGAGAGGATTACAAATGATGGCTGGTCAGCAGTGTCATATGGCGTGGACAGGTCAGGTAGGACAAGACTGAGAATAGACAATGGGCAATTAGGAGGTCACTGGTGACTTTGGTGAAAGCATTTTCCGAGTGTTAGGGTAGAAGCCAGATCATCGTGTGCTGAGAGTAAGTAGGATTAAGAGAGAAAGAGAGGGAGGGAGAGATGGGGGCAGAGGTGGGGAGAGAGAGAGACAGAGAGAGAGACAGAGAGACACAGAGAGAGACAGATCAAGTATGGATTACTTTTTGCAGACATCTAGCAGTGAAGTTAAGGAAGGAGATAACATAGTCCACCAAGAGAGTGAGACAATACAAAACGAGCGCTTTTATAACATTTTTACTGAAATATATTACATACAGAAACATGCACAAAGCATCAGTACATAGCTCAGTGAATTCTCCCAAAGCAGACACCCCTATGACCACCACCAATGCTTAGAGATAGAACATGAGAACTCACCAGCACCATAGAATCCTTCCTCCCGCCCTTGAGACAGGCCTCTTCTTCATCACCAGGAGTAACTGCTATCCTGTCCTCCAACATCACAGATTAGTCTTGTCTTCTGTGAACTCTGTATAAATGGAGTATGTAATCATAAGTGTTCACTTGTTCACTCAAAAATCATGTTAATAAAATTCATCCATGTTACTGACTATATCTAGTGTTCATTTATTTTTATTGTTATTTAGTATGGATAAATTACAATGTATTTCGGACAGATGTCCAGTTTGGGGCAATTGTGAATAATGCTACTATAAATATTTTGCATATGTTTTTATGCATATATGCAAGTTGATTATATGCTTATGAGTGGAATTACTTCCCTTGGTTCTGATCTCACAAGAAAGACTTTCAACATTTCACCATTAATTATGCTTAGATTATTGATTTTAACCTTTCCTCTTTTTTATCAATTTAAGCCGCATGCCATATATTTTGATATGAAATAATTCAAAATATTTTTAAAACTGCCATTTTCTTTTCTCTTTTAGCCCATTAATAATCTACAAGGGTTTAAAACTTCCAAAATATAGGGATTTTCTAGTTATTTATTTTTTAATTTCACTATAATCTGAGAGCACATTAAGTATCATTTCAACTCTGAAATATGTTAAGATTTACATTATGGTGCAGCTTTTGTAAAAGTTTTATTATGTACATTTGGAAAAAATATGAATTCTTCAGTTGTGGGATACAATATTCTATACTCGTCATTTATATCAACTTTGTTAATCATGTTATTTAAATCTACATACATATTAATATTTTGTCTGATTTTTCTATCAGTTATAGAAAGAAGTGTATTAAAATCGCCTATGATTATAAATATGTCTATTTCTTTGGGTAATTCTGTTCATTTTTGGTTCATATAACTTGAAACCACATGATTAGTTACATGTTAAGTTTTTGTTATATATTTCCAATGAATCAAATCTTTTTTTACTACAACAGTTCATAAGACATTATCATTTATACTATTAATATTCATTTATATAACCCAAATAATTATTGTTTTTGCCTTTTATTCAATCCTGAAACTCCAAATAGTCATCTTAGATTATTTTCCTTTTGCCTGAAAGCTTTATATGATATTTAGCTTGTATATTCTGGTGAAAAATTATCCTAGTTTTCTTCATCTGAAAAGGTTTTGCTGTCACATTTATTTTTTTTTTAAGGACATATGCATTGTGTATAGAATTTGATGCTGACAATCATTGTCTTTCAGTACAATTAGAGTAGCATTACTTTGTCTTTTCTTATTATTTATTTTGAGAAATTGTCTGTCCAATTGTGGCTCCTTTCAAAGTAGTGCATCTTTTTATCTCTGGATTTTTTTTTTTATTTTTTTTTTAGAATACTTGTCATTGTATTGAGTTATCAGCAACTGTTCTTATTCTGTACCTAGTTGTGATTTTCTTTGTGTTGATCCAGTTTGAATCAGCAGAGTTTACAGTACTTCCTCAAATTGTAGCTTGTTTCTTTACTCAGCTTTAGGAAATTCTGTCATTATCTTTTAAATATTGCTTCTATGTTTGAGACTTCAATTACCTGAATGTAAGTCATTTTCACTCTACCTTTAAGTTTTTTACGTTTTCTTTTCATTTTGTATTCCTTATTCTTTCTCTCTGTGTGTCCTATTGTAGCTATTTTCTTCTGTCCTGACTTCTGATTCACTAATTTCCTTTTCAGCTATGTATCTTCTGCTGTTATTCTTAACTGTTGAGTCCTTAAGGGATGTCTCAGTTTGAGAATTTCAATTTTTTTCCTATATAATATTTTCAGTCCCATGTAAAATTCTCAACTTGTTTTTGAGAATTGTACATGGTCACATTAGGCATGACTATCTTAAGTCATTGTCTAATAATTTCATCATTAGACTCACCTGTGATTTTTCTGTTATCTGTTTGGTCCACATGTGTGGTCTTTTTCTATTATCTGTTTGTTTTCCTTCTATTTTTCATCAGTTTTTTTTGTTTCTTCACTTGCCTGGTTATTTTGGTTTGAGCACTGACCAACATATATTAAAAATAATAGAGACAATTTAAAGCCTGAACTATTTTAGCCTCAACCAGAGCAGAGTTACCTTTAGTTGTAAGAGGTGGCCAGGGACATTAGCAATCTCAGAGCATCTTAAGACAGTCAGGTGTGAGATAACTCAAAGCTGGTTTTTGGTCTCTGTAAGAGCTGATCTATTTCTAGCTTAACATTTCTCCTAAGATAATGACGTTGGGTTTTCACATAAAACCTGGATAGTACTGCAAGGGTTCAAGTGAAAAATGATGGTAGTTTGTACATGGGTGGTACAGTAGAATTAGTTAATAGTGGTCAGATTTTAAATATATTTTGTAGATTGAGACAAGAGGCTTTCTGGTGGTTTAGTATGGGAAGACGTGAAAAATTGCTCCTAAGTTTGTGACATGAGCAATTAAATACCCACTGAGATAAATAAGAATGTTGGAAGAATTTTTTGTGGGGATAAATATTAGGTTGGTGCAAAAATAATTGTGGTTTAAAAAGTTAAAAATAATTGTAAAAACCACAATTACGTTTGCACCAACCTAATATCAAGAATTTTATTTCACAAGGAAGACATAATTTTTTCTTCTTCAAACTACCTCTGGAGCACATGTCTGGAGCACCATTCAGATGGTGGCTGCAGGATTGTCTACTGCCCATAGTCGACCAAAGTTTTAAAGTTTGAAAACTCCCCTGGAAGTCATAGTATTGTCTTCTCCACTTAAAATGTCTGCTAATTCAATTATGTTAACAAATAGAACAGACGTGCCATCATGTGTACCTAGTATGTACCAGATCACAACTCTGAGAAGTTAGCCATGTATTATTTCACTATTATTTGCCATGTATTATTCTCATAATAATATACAATCATCCCATTTTAGGGGATGGGTGAACAACTAAGGCACAGAGAGGTGAAATAACTTGTCCAAAGTCACACAGCAAATCAGTGGAGGAGGCAAATTTGCAGCCAAGTCTGTGGGGCTCCAAAACTCATGCTCCTTTCCACAATATTCTACAAACCAAGGGAAATATAAGCTAACGAGCCTGAAAAATTGATGAGGAAGGAATATGGAAAATATTTTGTATTCAGAAAAATCTAAGACAGCCTACTAAAACACTTCACATTTCTTTCTGTGTTTTTTGGTTAGAGCCATCTTGGAGATATTGGTGATCTGAACCTAAATTAATGTGTTTCTGTTAACTGGCAGAGGCCCAGGACTCAATGGCCTTTATCTCCTCTGGCTACTTAAAGACCACACTTAGATTTGCTTTAGAACCAAGTAAAGTTCTAGGCACAGGGTGGGTGGCACTAAGAGATTATTTGTGGATAAACATTAAAACAAAACAAAAAACCAACAGTCCAGTGTGGCTTTAAAGGCCTTCCTCCAGTTTTCATCCATCTTCTTGACCTTCTCAGCCACTTTGCCCCAACCCTTCTCTTACAGAGAAAAATTAAAAAAAAAAAAAAAAAAAAAAGATTTTTATTTTGAACGTTATTTATCATGCAAATACACTAGGACAACAATATGTCTTTATCATCATATTTAGTACAGAGTATATCTGTTCACAATCCAATCATGAGAGAAACATCTTGATCTTGGACTTTTAAGGGTCTTTCTTGCTCTAATAATCACTAAGACCCATATCATGCCAGTGCTGACATGATTTGATACATATATTCCTCTCTGAGAGGACTATTCACTTGTGTCTTCTCAAAGCAACTTCTACTGGATTAGTTGTTCACACTATGGATACTAGAGAAAGGAGAGAAATACCTTCAAGACTGGCAATCAGAAGGAGAAAGCTAAGGACATAGACTTTAGCGTGTAGCTGCCCAAAACATACAATAAGAGGGTGAAGATATGCCAAGCTCGACATCCAAGCACCATCTGCCATGGATTCGTTAAGCCCTGGAAATCAATCTGACCTAAAGACACCATCTCAACGAATGTCAAAGGGTAATGAATGGCTGCAAATTGGAATTGACAGAACTGTGAAGTCATTGTGTGTTATTATTATGACAAACACAAATTCACAGGGTCTTGTGTAACATTTCCACTTACAGTAACCTTTAAAATGGTTACATTATCCTATTGTGGAGAATTATCTGAATAGACTTTTACCTGCCTTTTGGGACTGAGAGAAATACTTCGTCCAAGTTAAATCAGCAGTTCAAGTGCGTGTATTACATCTTGAGATACATTTCTCACTTGCAACTAGTTCAGACAACAGAGGGTTCAAAATACGAAGAGTTTACTTTTCCTAAACTTTTGGAATTATTTCAACATTGTCAAGGAAAAAATCCTGCTGAAGTCTCACTTTTAGTACTGATTCAAAATTTAGAGGAAATGTATTTCTTAGCATTTCAATTTATATAGACACCTTTAAGAAAAGAAATGGTTAGAAAGACTCCAGAAAAATAGTACTGGAACTCCTCATTACTATTATGCTCCCGTTTTCAAAAAAGTGTGCAGTAGTTTTAAGAGGGTAACCAAGAACCCTAGGAGAATATGGTAACATGGAGACCTAAAAAGGAATAATAAGAAAAATACCACAATCTTGCCTATGAGTAAACTTGCTTGCAACTTCATTCAAATTATAAAATGCGCCTCATAAGATATCGCTACGATATGTATTTTCCATATTGTAGTGGGAACCATTAAAATTACATTGGGTAAAATGTTATAAATTAGAATATCATGCTCTTTGTGACAACATATAACAAACCCACAGAGCTGAACTTTCTAGTGTCGCCTCTCCCCTGCTCCCTTTTCAGAATGGCAGAACTGAGCTCAGTATTCACTACACAAATAATACGTTTTCTACTTTTTTTTTTGCTGTATTCTGCTTACTAGTTGTTGTTACTGTTTTGCTTTAAAAGTTTGAAGTTATGTATTTTTTGGGTGACTGCATTAAATGCAATTCAATAGGATCATGAAAGAATTGGGTTTTTAGGGGCTGCATAACAAACAAAAATAAATAAATAAACTAGGCCACTGTTCAAATTTGATCAAGGTTGGGAAAATATAAAATCATTAATATTTGATTGCTTATGGGTGACATGAGTTAGATAAGTTAGGATTCTTAATTCAGCAACAGTAGGCATTCATCTATGTCAGAGAATAATCATAATTTTTTTCATAAATATTTTATTTCTTCTTGCAAAACAAACTAAACTTTCTACTTTACCAATCTCTCTAATTTAGGGAAGAGTGCAGCAAATAGTGGAATAGAGATGATAAATATTTTCATAACCAAAGTCTATCTGTTCAAATTAAGAAATAAACAAAAACAATAGATGATGGCTCCCTGGGAAATAAATACATTGGAGCAGAAAGCAGATAAATATTTGTACTTGTCACAATAATCTATAATGTTAGGTATAAATGTATAACTAATATTTAAAAGAGATAACTACGTTAGGAATTAGGTTTGGAAACCTTTAACTAACATGATCAATTCAATATAAAATCCGGTAAGGCGAGGACTTTAATGAATGTGGTTTGGGTTATGTTTTATTTAACTCCACTACAATCGAATCTATTATTGAAAATGTTAAGTCTTGGTAGAACATCTCCTGCTAGTTGTATATTTTACAATTGTGCTGTTTCTTATTAACAATACAGAAAATTTACATGTTATACAAAAAGAAAGAAATATTAACAATTATTTTTTTCTTTTTAAACGAATCAATTGTGAAGATCATGCTTACTCCTGCCTGAAGATCATATTATAGGAAAATTATAAGGTAGCTTTTTGTTCCTTCTTTCATGAGATTCTATGTGCTAGTGAGAACATATTAAAACAAGAGACACTTTGACATAAGGCAATATTGGCAGTAGAATAAAGCAATGGCTTTTGCCAAGGACACCTGGAATGAAAGGGTAAAGAAGTTATATGAGATTAAATGAATTTTACCCATGCTGTAACATTCAATCTGAATCTTTGGATGTTTTGATGAGAAAAGGTAAAAATATTAGATTGTTTTAGTATATAAATTTAATTTAAAGGAGAGAATAAAGGCAAGACTAAGCAGCAATCATAATTCTATTGTTTGCTCTAGATGTTATATTAATAAATAAAACTTAACTCTCAGATTTTTAAATGAACAATTTTCCACCTGCAATATGCAATATACTTAGAACAATTACTCCCTCATTCCACTGGTGGAAAGATAGAAGAAAATTGTGTTGCAGTAACTTGGGTTTTTTTCTTAGAAATTATTTTTCTTAGAGATAATTCATGCAAACTTGGGGGACCCAAAAACAGTATTTTACATATAAAGTATTACAAAAAAAGATAGTAGAGTTCATATCTATGTACACACACACATACACACACACACACACATACACACACACAGGCACACATATTCACACATCCTTTGCTTGATGCAAATATGGCACAGAGCCCTGGTGTTTTCACAGTAGGAACTTCTGGGGCAGCACAGAACTCAAACTTCCATCACAGAAACACAAAACAACCAACTGTTACTCTGTAAAGTTAATTTTATGTTGTGTTTTTACAGTTATTCAGTGCACTTTTAGGATTTTCTTTTAACAATACCTAGAATACCCAAAATAAGTAATAAAGAAAAAATCAAATACAAAAAAAATCAGAACCATTATTTTTCCTGTCAACATACTAGCCTAGCACTTTTCAATAGAAATATAATGCAAACCACATATGTAATTTTAAATTTTCTAGTAGTTACATTAAAATAAACTAAAATGGAAAGGAAACAGGTAAAATATAATATATTTTATTCAACCTAAGATAACCAAAATATTTCTTATTTCAAAATATAGTCAATACAAAAAATTATTAATGACATAGTTTACAGGGCTTTTTTTCTTATGAAGTCTTCAAAATCCAGTGCATATATTACCCTTACAGGTAATACAGGTAATTAGCCACTTTGGACCCACTGCATTTCAAATGTTCAGTAGCCACATGAGATGCAGTTGTATAAAGACTTGCTCATCCCCAATTTTTCTCCTAAACTCCTATTTCCAGTTGCAACCTTTCACTTCCAACTATATGTCATATACCACGACTGATAGTAATATTTTTGTCCTACTCTAATCTTATGGCATCAGTGCTTAGATTCCTATTTTGGTCAATAGCTTTACTATCCTCACTCTTATCATTGCTCAAATTAGAAATCTGAAGGCTATGATCTACTTTCCTTCTCCTTCATTTATCAATTGAATAGGTCCAAAACATCCTGAGTTTGCACCTTTTTTTGTTTCCACCCTGTCTCAGCTTTATTCAAAACCTTCAACGTCGTGAGCTTGGGTCATCAAGGACTCCTAACTCATCTCTCTACCATCCATCAATCCTATGACTTCAAACCATCCTCGGTAACTGAAGGGAAACTGGTCTCTGGAGCACATGTACTATTAATTAATTTTTTAAAAAATTAAAATTGAATTACATTACTCTTCTAAATAAAGAAGTCGTACAGAGTCTTTCAGTTATATTTTTATCTTTAAACAAATTTGTTGCGTTGTCTCCTCTATGTACTAATTGCTAGAGATGACAGTGTCACAAACCAGACCAATTGTCTTCCTTTTTTCAAGGAACTTAGCAGGTAGTGCCTATGAGATGCCCACTAGGACAAAAAGAAAGTTTTCAAAAATATGACCCCACATTACATGCCCAGTTTTCCCTGAACAAGTAAACACATGACTTCGGTGAACCATAATCACTGAGTCATCTTTAGTGATCGAAGGCTTTCAAAAAATAGTTTCATAAGAATCATTGGAAGGCTAATCAAGCTTTTCTTCCTTTATGTAACTAATGATCACTCTAGTTTATCACTATATAAAGCTGACATTCTATATATAAACCTTTAAAAGGAAGAGAATGATTCTCACTTCAAACTAGAGTGTTAATACCATTGTCTGATTATATTTTACCTATGAATTATAATAGTATTGATCTGTGTTCTCTTTACTTTGTTTATTTTTTTCAATTCCCGCATTTCTGTCTAGTTCCAATCCTCATTCATTGTATTGTTTCTGGCCTGTTTGTATTTGTCATGCGGGAGACCCTGCTCGCTGCGCCATTTGTCTTGCAGGGTGTCATGCAGAGTCTCTGGTCCCGCTCCCCACATAAGAACGCAGGACACGGTGAGGCCAAAAAGGAACACCCACGAAACCATAGGTAGGGGAGTCATACCACTATACTCTCGCTGGCAGCTGGGTTGGAGACACAGGAAGCAGGAGCCACACAATTCACAACCCTCACTGCGCCGCTTGCAGGCTCAGCCACCATCTTCTTGCTAGCCCCCATTTTTCCTCCTAGCGTAGCCACAGCAGTTGTATTAGTGGCCAATGGCTCACTGGTTACAGCTGACAGCCAACTAGCCACAGCTGATGGCCATGCAATCACAGTTGATGGCCATTTACTACCTGAGCCAGCACCTGTCTATGTGAGGCCGAGAGCCTGGAAACCACTCTCCGGGGCTCTGCCCCCACAATATTCCTATAGAAATCTACCGAAAATTACTGTTGGATGATGAGACATAAGACATATTTTAGGGGACATATTCCGCTCTATAAAATCCACATAACTCATACTACAAAGTGGGAATATTGTTAAGACACTGAGCTATGGAGCCTCGAGTTCCTGCATTGGATCCTTTGGATCTGGCTAGAGCACAAGGAAATAAAGAGTGTGAAGTATTGGGCAGAAAGTTTTATGGGCCAGGCCTCAAAAATGGGAGCTTCACTTCTGCCAAGTATAGTCCTCCTGAATGCTGTGGGGACAGAGTCCCAGAGAGCAGTTTCTAGGCACTCAGCCTCACATGGAAAGGTGCTGGCTCGGGTGGTAGATGGCCATCAGCTGTGACTAGTTGGCCATCAGCTGTTACCAGTTAGCCATTGGCCACTGATATAACTGCGTGGCTGAGTTAGCAAGCATGGATTGCAGTTATCTCGGTGGATTGCAGTTAGCAAGTGGGGTTGGTTGGTTGACAGAGAAGCGGACTGCCGGTTGTGGATCGTGTGGCTCCTGCTTCCTGTGTCTCCAACCCAGCCTCCAGTGAGAATATAATGGTATGACTCCCCTATCTATGGCTCCGTGGGTGTTCCTTTTTGGCCTCACCATATCCTGCGTTCTTGTGCAGAGAGAGGTAGCTGAGACACCACATGACATCCCGCGTGACAGATGCCAAGGGGGGAAAAAGAAAAGGTTTTCACATGTAAAGCCACATTACTTTCATGTGAGGAAGTGAATTTTTTATCTTCAATTTATAAATGAAGATAGGAGGTACTTAGTAGTTTGCCCAAGATCACATAGCCCACCAGAGGGAGAGAGAGAATTCCATCCAAACTATTCTGTCTCTAAAACCATTTATCTTTCTGCACATTGTTTTAGGCTGATTATTTCTTTCTTGGACCTTTCCAAAATAATGGGGACGCTGTGGTTGCCCTATTTTCACTTCATTACTTTTTGTCATCATTTATTTGATTGATACATTTGAAAGAAGCATCCAAGTATGTTTGACTCAGTCCTCCTGATTTATTTAGAGCAGCCTGTCTTCAAAATGTTCTTCTTCACCTTCCTGCTGTATGGGAAATGGCTTCCTAGACAGGGACACTTTAGGCAAAAAGTTTGTGCCAAAAGAGGAATGAGGACAAAGGCCTCCTGGGACTTGGTCCAGTTTTATTATTTAATTTTTGAGAGAAAATACGTTCTTTATTATGAGTAACTTAATACACTTGTAGTGAAGGAAAGTGTCCCCACATACGTATACTCAATAGCAGAGGGTGAATATTTCACTTCAGTTAATCTATAAAATGAACATAAATACATTAATGAGGACTGGCTCTTAGATTATATTTTCTAATGGAGTTATTTTTTAATGGATATCTTTTTTCCCACTGTGGAAAGCAAATATGAAAGAAGCTCAAGTGACATGATTTACGTCATAATGTAAGTGCAAAGCCAAGCTAAAAAATAAACTAACAGTCTCTCTCTACTACTTATAACTATAACATAATAAAATTTATTACAATAGCATTCTAGTTTTGTCATAAAACTATAACAAACCATAGTTACTGCATGAAAAATACAGTAACTAATATTTTGCTTAGTAAAACTATAGTAAATTGGTTCTAGTAACAGCAGCAGCATAATAATCATACTGAAAAATAGCTGCAAGTTATGAACTGAGTATTTACTGTGCTATGAAAATAATTACAGTTCTACCATAGATTTCTTTTAGAAAAAGCTAAATTTACTCTAGTAATTGCATTCTTTTTTCGTTTTCTGTATAATTATAAGAATTTAAAGGTGTAACTTTTGAAAGTATGAAAGCGTCAACTATTTTTTAGCCATTATTAAATGATTGGGAATTAGGAAAGATTATTTAAAGAAGAAAAACACTTTTTTAAAAAAAAAAGTATATTACCTGTGTAAAATGAGTGAATAGTTGTAAAATGTAAACGTCAAAAGGTAAGCTATTATCAAAATGTAAGCATAAAAGAAGTTTTCTTAATATGTAGAATATAGAATAACGCTCAAAATAACTGAACTTAACTGAAAAGAAACTCTTTAGCATATTTTATGTCATCTCCAAGAAAACTCCCTCCATCTTTTTCTTGAATGGTGAGGACATGGACAAGGAAAAAATGACCTAACGCGACTCATTGACGTGCGTCAGGGAACGCAATACACTGTTGAATGGCTACGAGTCTAGAAATAAATCAAAGCAGCTTCTAAGCCATGGCTAATCTAAATGATTTCACATGGATATTTATTATGGGTATTCAGGTCAAAAGAAACTCAATAAAAGAAACTTCATGTTCTATAGAAAGTAAAGTTTCTCCTCCTGTGTCATTTGCTTCTACGAGTCCTTAAGCTGGAGTGACAAAGACCAGCTAGATGTTCACCAAATCTGTTTCCATTTCCCGAACACATAGTTAAACTGCGTTTCCCAGCCTGTTTTTAATTAGATGGGGTCCATATGACTCTGCTCTGGCTGGGGGAACATTTGCCCCTTCCAGGATCAAGCTTAGGAGATCCTCATTGTGTTTCCTTTCCCCTTTTACAGTTAGGAAAGATGGTAGCACCACAAGATGAAAAGAACCTGAGTTCTGTGTCTCCTGCTTGCAGGAGTGGGCAAGCTGTTCATCTTTATTGTTTTAGATCATTGAGAGTTTGGGATCTTTGTTCTTGTTACAGCACTTATCCTTTCCTGACATGAGAAGCTCAAGTCCCAGCAGCCTCTCTACATTCTGCTTTAACACTATTTGCAGAAGTAGTCACAGAAAACAACTTCATGATAGTTCTATTCTTGATTTTTTAAGGAACTTCCATACCGCTGTCCATAGTGGCTACACCAGTTACAATCCCACCAACAGCATACGAATGTCTTCTTCTCCACATCCTCACCGACACTTGTTATGTCTTGTCTTTTTGATGATAGCCATGCTAACAGGTGCGAGACGATATCTCATTGTGGTTTTGATGTGCATTTCCTGATGATTAGTGGTGTTGAGCATCTTTTCATGTGTCTGTTGGCCACCTGTAATGTTTTCTTTAGAAAAACATTATTTCAGATCCTCGGTCCATTTTTTAATTGAATTGCTGATTTTTGTTGTTGTTGAGTTGTATGAGTTCTTTATATACTTTGGATATTAGCCCCTTATCAGATGTATGTTTTGCAGATAACTTTTTCCATTTGGTAGGTTTCTTTTGCATTTCGTTGATGATTTTTTTTTTTGCTGTGCAGAAACTTTTTAATTTAAGGTAGTCCCATTTGTTTATTTATTTATTTATTTTTATTTCCCTTCATTGGAGTCAAATCCACAAAAACATTACTAACATAGATGTTAGCAACATATGTTTTCTTCAATATATTTTACAGTTTCAAATCTTACATTCAAGTGTTTAATCTCTTTTGAATTACTTTTTGTGTGTGGTATAAGATAGTACCGTGTTTCCCTGAAAATAAGACCTAACCGGAAAAAAAGCCCTAGTGTAATTTTTCAGGATAACATCCCCTGACGGAAGCATCTTTTGGAGCAAAAATTAATATAAGACCCAGTCTTATTTTCAGGGAAACGTGGTAAGTAGTCTAGTTTCATTCTTTTGCATGTGGCTGTCCAATTTTCCCAAAAGCATTTATTGAAGAGACTTTCTTTTCTCCATTGTATGTTCTTGACTCCTTCATCATAAATTAGTTGTCTGTATATGTGTGGGTTTATTTCTGAGTTCTCATTTCTTTCCCATTGGTTTGTGTGTCTGTCTTTCTACTAATACATTCTGTTTTAGTTATTGTAGCTTTGAAATCAGGGAATGTGATACCTCCACCTTTGAACTCTTTTCTGCGGATTGTTTTGGCTATTCAGGGCCTTTTGTGGTTCCATACAAATTTTAGGATTTTTTTTGTTCAATTTCTGTGAAGAATGTGATTGGAATTTTGATTCAGCTATTCCACTTCTGGATGTTTTTCTGAAGAACACTAAAACACTAATTTGAAAAAATATTTGCTCCCATATGTTCATAGCAGCATTATTTACAATAGCCAAGATACGGAAACAACCTTAGAATCCATCAACAGATGAATACTACTCAGCCACAGAAAAAGATGAACTCTTGCCATTTGAGACATCACGGATAGACTTTGAGAGTATTATGGTAAGTGACATAAGTCAGATGAAGAAAGACAGCTACTGTATGATTTCATTTGTATGTAAAATATAAAAACAAACAAAAACAAGCTCATAAATGTAGACAACAGATTGGTGGTTATCAGCGTGAAAGGGGGTGGGGGAGGGCAAAATGGGTAAAGGGTGTGGTCAATGGTATGATGATTGATGGAAACCAGACTTTTGGTGATAAGCACAGTCTAGTATATACAGATGTCAAATTATAATGTTGTATATCTGAAACTTATGTAATGTTATAATCCAATGTAACCTCAACAAAAAAATTAAATGTGAATAAAGTACGAAATTAAGTTAACAATGAAAAAAAGAAAGCAACTTTAACTACATAATTTTTCCTTTATCTTTCCTCTCTCCCTTCCTCCCTTCCTTTTTTCCTTCCTCCATTCCTTATTTCCTTCTTTCCTTCCTTCCTTCTCTTCCTTTTTTTCCCTCCCCTGCTAATGGAGATGGATAGATGGAGGCAGATAGAGGACTATAATTCTCCCTTACCCGTTATTTCCTAGTTTTCCTTTTTTTTCACCTCTTAGTAGCATCTCTTTGCTTGTGTTTTGAATTATATTTAGAATAATATTGTAAACTTAAATGTGTAATGTTTTGACTGTAACCTTCTAAGAACCTCTGCCGAATATCTATACAAATCTAACAACTGAGATTTAAGCAGTAAAAGGTTTATGTAGAAACTGTCTAAATAGCTTAAGGACGTATTGCAACAGTGAATTTCCTGTTATTTAATATTACTTAAAGCAAGGAAAAAAATACCAATGATTTTAATTTTGAGGTCTACAATTCCTAAGGCAAGAAAAGAATTATGTTTCATTGTGTTTACAGTTCTCTTTCATGATCTCCTGCCTATTGTTTGTTTTCAGAACTTGCATTGTATTGTCTCCTTCAACCAGCTTTTTGTACACACCTCTGCTGTGCAGTTCTAGATGATCTCTCTCACTTCTTGCAAGAGATTCCACACATCCAGCTGCCCAACCCCAAAATAACTGCCATATTTTATATGAATTGTTTCACAATATTCCCCAAGTTGTAATGGATCACCTCACTTTCTTCTCACTGCCTTTATTTTCTTGAATAGATTTAATCTTGTCATATCTCTTGCAGCCTATTACAAGGTGTTATCCAGAACACACAAATATCTATCAGGGTTTTTCTGCCTTTAGTAAGTTTCCCTCTCAACAGAAAATTTGAGAGAAGAAAAATCAGTAAAGCCTCAAGTGCAGTGTATGAGGTTGAACAATTATGTTCACGAACTTGTTACAATGATGTTGCTAAACTTTTTTGATAGCAGAGGGGTTATTCATTATGAATTTGTACCAAATGGACAAACATTTAACCAAGTTTACTATTTAGAAGTGCTGAAAAGGCTGCATGAAAAAGTTAGACAACCTGAACTTTTCACCAATAATTCATGGTTCTGCATCACGACAATGCACCAGCTCACACGGCACTGTCTGTGAGGGAGTTTTTAGCTAGTAAACAAATAACTGTACTGGAACACCCTCTCTACTCACCTGATCTGGCCCCCAATGACTTCTTTCTTTACCCAAAGATAAAGGAAATATTGAAAGGAAGACATTTTGATGACATTCAGGACATCAAGGGTAATATGACAGTTCTGATGGCCATTCCAGAAAAAGAGTTCCAAAATTGCTTTGAATGGTAGACTAGGCACTGGCACCAGTGCATAGCTTCCCAAGGGGAGTACTTTGAAGGTGACCGTAATGATATTCAGCAATGAGTTATGTAGCCCTTTTTCTAGGATGAGTTCATGAACTTAGTTGCCAGATATCGTATACAGAGGGTGCCAAAAACATGTATACATATTTTAAGAAAGGAAAACTGTATTAAAATTGTAATAATATATGCCAATAACAAAAAATGAATACAAGTCACGTTTGATGACAACAATTACAAGAGATGCTCAAAGTGGTTACCATCAGCTTCCAGATACTTCTGATTATGACAAACTACTGCTTAAGCAACGTTGACCAAAGTGTCTACCTGTGTACATTAAACTGGGCTTTCTTTCTTTTTTTCAGTTGTCTAAGATGAGAACACTTTTTTTACAGAAATTGTCAAAAGCAAGTTTTGCTCCAAAGGAAATTTTTATACATTGCTAACATGAGATAATCTGGTTGATTTGTTTATAAGGCAACAAGCTTGGGAGAACTTTGCTGCTGCTGTTCTGTTGGTTTGGGTCAGAGAGACTGGAATAGTATTGCTGAGATGGAGATGTCTGACCCGAGAACTTCAGTTGTCTCCTCCGCAGCCCATGGCAAGCACTCAAGGTGATCCCAGAAGTGGCCCCCAATAGTGATCCGGAATCTTTAACACACTGTTAAATGCAGTTGGTATCAGTTGATTAGAATTAAACCTTAAGTCAAATCCTACTTGCTATTTCTTTATTACAGTATTACTGACCACAGGTTTTAAGATCAAAAAGATACATGTTCAAATCTCTGCCACTAATTTGTTAAACAAGAGGACATTTTGGGCACTGGACTTACTGGTGCCAGGGTAACAGTTGTCCTCTAGATGTGAGCCTGGAAAATGGCATGAGACTGGCACCTACTTTTCTCATTGTTTTGCCCAGGCCTCTTTCAGGTAGGAATGTGGCCTCAGAGGGTAGGATCCTGGCTGGGTCAGGATCCCGCTATCTCACGGACCCAGGACCCTGATCGTTTCCCTTATCCAAATCTGCCTGAATTTGCTGGCTTCTTTTAAAAACCTATGATGAAAGAGGGCTTTTGCACTGAAATGCTGACTTTTCCCCACCCTTAGTGGGACTGCCAGCACATCAGTTAAAGAGTGATTACACTTATTCCAGGGCACTTATACCAGCCCGTCTTACAATAGCAACCGCTTCTCTTTGGGGCACGTCTCTTGCTATAGCAAAAGCACATACACGTGTGTTCCCAAGTGCTTGCCCATGCACAGCTTCAGCTCCGGGCAGAAGCTGTGTGTGTCAATGACCTAAAACAATGTCCTGCCTGTGATTCAGCATGACAAACCTGTTAGCTCACTTGTCTTTCTAGGTGCATCTATTGCTTATTGCTCATTGCTCTCTCTGGGTAATTCTAGTCTTTATTGCTCTTCCAACTATTTCATACTTTATCAAAGGACTGAGGGTGGTGGTGCATCCTCCAAACAGAATTCAAATGAACTTCATCTAAGGTGGGGAGTGGAGATGTTAGATACTCTTCGAGTTAGTAATGGAGATCTCTGACCACTAAGAACAGGCCTATTAGGGAGCTGTTTTTTTTCAATATTTTTTCTTAATTATGTAAATGTAAGAGGTAAAGAGATACCCCTGGTATTAAAAGAAAATGAAATAAGAATGTTCAAGAATTTGCTTTTAGAATCACATACAAAACAACTTCCTCCCTCCCTTCCCTCCCCCCACCCCCGTTATAGAGAGTCAGGGTCTGTGACCAATTTACAAAAGATACTCAGGAGCCTTCAGATATAAGGAGATCCGTTGGGGTGAATGCAGATACTCCACTTAAAATCCAATGGCAAAAAAAAAAAAAAAAAAAAAAAAAAGTCCAAATGCAAGAATGCTCCTAAAACTATCTGGAGGAAAGAAAGAGTCTAAGCTAGTATCCCGCTCTCTCTACAAGGAATTACATGTTAATTAGAGAGTTTTTGAATGTGTGCCACTGTGTATGCCAGATTCTGGAAGCTTCTACTCATCCAGCCACGCTGGCACAGTAGTTAGAGCTTGGGGAAGGATGGCCAAGGTTGTGAGTGTGAAGTAGAAAGAGCTGGAATGTGGCACTCCCGCAGCACTGGCAGGAATGTGAGCATCGCGGGTAACTTGGCAGAGTAGCCAGGGTCTCTCAGACACTAATCTACAAAAGTGACCCGTGTGGCTACAATAGGCAATGGTGGTGCTGCAATGCCAGGTTCTCTTGAGACGAGGTGTTCAGACAGGACTGGTTCTGCTTCAGAAGGACTGAGCCCACAGGGGTTCCTGAGCCTTTGGTGTGAGGGGATTTCAAGAATTACATCTAGGATTTCATTGCTCACATGTTGATTTCCTTGTTCAAGTGATTCATTTTAAAAACTTAACATAGATGTTTATAAACTGAACCGGTGGAGCAAGACATAGATTTCCATATACAATGTCATCTATTTTGCTCCTGTTTCCTGCTCTATAACATAGAAAACAAAAGGAGCCATTCTACGCTCCCATAAATAGCATCTTATTTACTATAGTCAGTAACCAACCTGAAGAAACCACTCCAAACTCAAAAGTGTAAATGAGAACTCGGAACTAAGCATATAGGGACATCCAAAATGTATCACTACAGGTAACGAGGACTCTATATACATCGTAATGTGGATAATTAGATCCAATCCACAGTTGTTAAGCACTAATTCCATACAAGGCACTACATTTGAGACTTTAACCTTGAGAGGTGGTACAGAATTATGAAAAGTGTTGATTCAAGAGCCTGGCTGCCTGGTTTTTATTACAGCTGTGCGTTTTGCTAGCTGTGTGCCTTAAATTCTCTGGTCCTCAGAGTCCTCAGTAGGAAGTTGGGGTAATAAGAGGACCTATCTTATAGATCTGATGTAAGAATTGAATGACTATATAATTTAAAGCTCTTAAAACAGTGCCTGGCACGACATAATAATTATCATTATTATCACTGTCATAGTTTTTATTACTAGTAACAATGGCAGTAGTATTATGTCACTTGACTTGAGCAAGGATAACAGTAGACCCTTCCTTCACAGATAAAAGGAATGGGAGACTGAAAGGAATATGAAGAAAGGAAAGTGGAAAAAAATCAAAATGGGACAATAATTAATAGTACAAAAATACAAATTCAGGGCAAATGGGAGGAGAAACATTTTCAAGTAGTTTTACACATTTAGTCAGTTTGCAAAATAAATTCTTGGATTAATACATCGGGAAATAACCTTGTAAAGTAGAAATCCAGGATTCATTATGTTTCTCTTAGAGTCCCCTCCCAGTGTAATACTGCCTTTCTTGATGTTCAGATATGAAATAATCACCAAATGAAACACTCTCCACTCTTCTGTAGCCACAGGGTTGGGAGATGCAGGAAGTTAGCTTACAGCCACCAGTTGTTAATTACTGAGCAAGATGATAATTAGCAATAATTACCACACTTCAAAGAAATTAAATATAGTACAGTTTGCTATCCTGATTGTATTAAGTAGGCATGGCCTCTGGTCTGAACACAGGCAAGACGTACAGTCACAAAAATCAGTTGAAAAGTTGAAAGGAGTGGAGACTGTTCTGCCGTATGAGGCAGTAATTTCTTTGGACTCATTCTTCTTCTTTATACAATGACTTCAATCAAAAGTTTCAATGAAAAAAGGGAATGCAAAAACACGATTTTTGTCATGTCATGTTGTGTAAGGGAACAACAAAGAAGAAAATTACTTTTTTTTTTAATAAGATAAATGCATGTTTTTGAGGAGAAAGATTATTTTTAAATTGTTTCTGTATTAACAATCTATAAGGGTGTTAATTTAAGTTTTGGGGTTTTTTTTTGTAACTATTATCAAACAACAAATTTGGCAGTTCGTTTTTCTACAGTGCTCTATTTATTCATTTTGTTGTTATTATTGTTTATGAGAGAAGGGATCTAAGTGTCAAAAAAATTCCTGGTTCAAAAAAAGGATTCCTCACCTGATTTTCATTTTAGTTTTATGTTTTGATACCGTATCAAAAAATAGAGTTACTATATCTCAATTCAGGAGCAATTAAAAAGTGACTAATGATCTTACCACATTCAGAATACTGGGATTAGTTCATGAGTCATTCTTCTCTGGCCTGCTCAGATTCTTTAAAATTGGGCCTATTTTTCTTCCTTCATTTTTCATTGGTTCTGTCTGCTAATTTAAAAATTTTACTTTGTGTGTGTTGGCTGGGGGGAGGGGCGGTTAGTGGTTTTTAAATAACCTGGAGTTTGCAGTTTGGAAAAGCTAGTCCTTCAAATTAGTAACTGCCTCTAACCTCAGCAGCTGTGATTACAAACAAACTCCTGCCACGATGACCAAGGGGGAAAGGGAAGCAAAGGCACATGCGAAGGAAGCCAACGTCTTCTGCGGCAGGAAAGGGGAGTCTTGACGGGGTTGGAAAAAGTGAACTTACTATATCATGACTTTTAAAAATGAGGAATAATATTTATTCATACAAATGCAACTGCCAACAAGATTAGGGGACTGTGGAAAATTGCTTTATGACCTAATGGTAATAACACATGATTCAATACATGACTGTCACAGGGCCTTGTACTGAGAGCTCTTGGGGGAGGGGTTCGCCATAATCTGGGACATATATTGGGACAAACGTCTTCTACTTACTGTTAGAAAATATGCTTTTTTTTTCCTTTTGCTTTTCTGAACAATGTTTTTATCCTGATTATAAAAGTCATGCATTGGGAAAATCTAGTGCTTACAGAAAAGAATAAAGAAACCAAACACAATCTCACAATCCAGAGGTTAACCTTTGTTAATATAATATTTTACTTTTTTTCTTGCATGTGCTTGTGTGTGCATACATGATAATATAATGTAGAAAAACATTTTGATTGTTTTAAAAACTGTATTTTAATATAGAAGTAATAGATGCTTATTGTAGGAAATTCAGAAAATGTGAGGGAAATTTTTAAAAATCACTCATAATTCTACTATCCATATATTTGGGGGTCTAGGTCCACATTTTTTTTTTATATAAATATATGTGCTAATACTCTAATTCTATTTTAATCTACATTTTTTATGCAACAACACATCATGTACATCTTACCAAGTCATCAAATGCATTTGTATAATATGTCTATTAATGGCTGAATAACATCCCACTGAATGGCTGTACCACTGTCTACCCAACATATTATAGGATAGTTGGCCATTGACTACCACTTTTTCAATAATAGGTTTTGTGTGTTTTTTAAATTGAAGACTTATGTGTGTGTGTGTGTGTGTGTGTGATTTGGTGTAGTTTGTGATAGGACAACTAACTAGTCTGCAAGTCTGCAACTAAAGAACCAAAACATCTATTATGGTGCTTGCATCTGACTAAAGCTGCCTAGCTGCGATTGACTGAATTATTAACCAAACAATTTTAACCAAAGAAGCATGACGAAATAGCAGCAGTCTTCAGCCAGAGTAGACAATCTTGGCCCAAAGAGAAAGGTTTGTATTAGATTCTCTCTCCTATAAAACAATACTTTTATTTAACAAATTACCAAATAGAATAAGAGAGTTACTTGGCATGTTATCATCAAACATCATTTTACAAATGTCCATGTGCAGACTCACACTAATCACTAGAATTAATTGCTACTTATAGCAACTGCACAAAATAGCTTTCTATTTCCAAGTGCTGTAAATGGAAAAAGTAAATAGATATAAGACAGTGTGGTTTCATAAGACAACAGAGGAAATCATAAGCAAAACAAAGCAGAAATCCTTACTTTCCCCCTTGCTTCCCCATTGAGAGAAGAATTAAAACTAAAAGCAGGAAACCCATACTAAGAATGTTTTCTTGAATAAGACCTATATTATTCCTCATGTACATCTGAAGCTACCCACTCTTATAGAGGAGTTTAGACTTTTCTAAAGCATCAGATGGTCAGAGCATCAAACTGAACCATCTATGTAATCAAGTCTATCAAAACATTAATTTTAACTGCATCGTCAGAGTGGTCATTAGTGATGATTAGATAAAGCCAAAAGAAAGAGGATGTGTGCATATTACATTTTATTGCATGTTTTCATTAAACCGTTAACTATTTTATAATCAAGTAAACCAAAATTGTTACTTAAATCCAGCAGCATTATCACATAGTCATAGGTTGTTGACTCAATGACGTCCCATTGCTGAGGATTACTTTGTGCAATGTGGACATGTGCTGTACATGTGTAGTGTACTTACTTTTTCCATTTTAAAGACACATATATCTTTATGTTTGGGGGGGAAAAATGCTGATCTACCTATAATGTTGCTGCAAACTATCATCTCTCCTTTCCAAAACCTGATGAACAAATCCCAGGCTCTTCTCCATAGAGAGCTGCTGAACGATGCCGCTAAGACTCACCGTTCCACGAAACCAAACAACCAGTAACTAAGTTTACAAAAAATCCAAACTCCTCTTCTTTGATCAACATTATTGGTAAATTCAATAAAAAATAATAAAAAAATGAACTAGAATCCTCAAATAGACAGCACTCTAAATGTCTTCATAGGTTTTACAGGACAGAGACAATTTCATTTTAAAGGCATAATATGCAGTGTAAGACAAAAAGTAAAAGTATCCTTGCAAAGTTCTCAGCTACAAGTAAGCAACAGAGAGTTAGTCATGTGGAAGTGTTTCTACCTGCCAAATCCATAAGGATTTGAGTAAGAAAGCTTAGAGTACTACCGTGTTTCCCCAAAAATAAGATCTACCCCCAAAATAAGGCCCAGTTAAGGTCATCAGCCAGATGGACGCATTTAGTATGTTATGATGATGTTCCAGAAGAAGATGACATGACTGTACTTGAACAAATGTAGATTGTTGTACATGAATAAAAAAGACATCCCCTGAAAATATGCCCTACTGCGTCTTTTGGAGCAAAAATTAATATAAGACCCGGTCTTATTTTGGGGGAAATACGGTATAAGATCTGGTCTTATTTTCAGGGAAATACGGTAGGTGTGTGTGGTACAGTGGGAAAGAGCACTCCTTCAGTAAAACAACGTGTGCTGGGGTAGAATGTGTCCAGTCCAGTTATTATTCCCTTTCTCTCTCAGACAAACAGAATTCTTGAGCTATAAAAAGAATAAAGAAAGCTAGATATAGTTCTATGTGGTGCTGAAATTCCAAATTATTCTTTGCTTTAATATGTGGAGGCACGGTGCTGCTAACAGAGCATGAGCTTTGAAATGACATGAACTGGTTTTAAATTCCAGCATATCAGCTGTGTGACCTTGGGTTATCAACTGAATGTCACCTTCCTTCCTTATAAAATAGAGATAATAATACCTGCCTACCTCTCAGGGCAGATATAAGCAGTAAACAACTCACTGAGGAGGAAAAAAAACAGCCTAAATAGTACCAAGCACCTGCTAGATAGTCAACAAATGTTAGTGTCGCTTCTTCCTTTTTAATATAGTCTGCTATAAATATTAACACTTGGGTGTCTGTCTACAATATACTTTAGGATTTTGGCATTTCTCAGTTTTTAGTTTTATCAGACAAGTTCAAAGTGTTCCCTTTGCTTATCTGTGTTTTCCCTGTTTTATTTTACTTCTTAGCATTTATCATCACTTGATATATATTTGCTTGTTTTCTACTTTCTGCCATTAGAATACCAGCTACAAGAGGGCAGGAATTTTGTTCAAGGCAGAATTTCGACCAGCGAGAAATTTTTCTATCACATAGTGGGCACTCACTCTATATATGTTGAAGTGAAAAATAAATGCCTTATAAATGTGTTGTATTTAACGCTGCTTCCAGCATTTCTTACTGAAATAGTTAGCAACAACACACCCAAGTCTTTGTAAATAAATATGTGCATGAATAGATAGCATCATAATATGTACTTTTACTGCTCTGTATAAGGTTAAGAATGCAATGAATATAATCAATATGAAATCAATATTTGTTAAATATGTTGATATGAGCTTCTCGCTCAACCAATATATATGCATGAGTCTTCCAATGGCAGAAAAACATTGTTTCTTGTTTTTGTACAGAGAAATTAGTACTTTTTGTGGAGATAAAAATGCCATATATTGCCTAGTAACATTTATTCATAATTTACTATAACAAGTACCGTAGGTGTCTTGTAAAAACAATAATCTGAGATTGAGTTGTCATGCAAACATGTACAGACCCACAAATGTGTCATAAATGTTTAGGTGTGTTATGTGTGCACATGTATATGTGTCTCTTAAGTAGATCCTGTCTATTTGTTGAATAATTCATTAATATATTCACATATGTGTATATAAAACAAACTGTAGAAGTGTTCAGACATTGTGGAATGATACCATAAATGCTGGAATAAATTGCATATGCCAAATGTCACTGGATTGAATTGTGAAGGAAGAAGAATGTTGAAGATAAAAGATCAACCACATGAAATGAACTTAAAAGATAAAAGGCTGTATATCCTGTTTTTGTTCACCATTATATACATATATATTATATATATACTATATACATATATATGTATATAGTATATATATATATATATATATATATATATATATATATATATATATATATATATATTGCCATCGATGAGAGTGAGAAATGAGAAAGTTTTCCATGGATTTTAGGAAGACAAAGAATACTAGAAATATGAGTGAAAAATTAAGCTTGTAGAGAGAACATGGCCGCCCTCCCTCCTCGGCCCTCAACGCTTCAACTCCTGTCAGGCAGGAACTAGAATCTTTTGTAGAACACCATTACAGTATTAGAAAGTAACACAATCACAAAGGAGAACAGAAAGGCTTGATCTACACTGCACGACTCTAAAAGGTCCCCCCGGGAGGAATACTGTGGCAGCACTAAGTCAGAAGAAAAAAGCTACCCAGCTAAACTGTCATGTGTAAGAGAAGCTCTGAAGCTGGCTGGGAAAAACATTTCTCCCCCAAAAGGCTTTCATTTATTTTATTTTATTTTTAAGTTAGGACAAAAGATAATGCAGCACATTTGTGTAATTTCATCCTGAAGCGCGACTCCTGACTAAGGGCTCTCAGATCTCACGCGTGCTTGTCTCCATTCTCATCCCACTGGCTTCAGGGAAAACTCAGGTTTCTCTTATGAAATGCTCTCAAGAGGTTATCATGAGCATTGGCAGAGGAGGACAATATTGATAGATAATCTATACCAATGTGTGCGAGAGTGCACACACACACACACACACACACACACCCAAACAGAGAGAGGGGGGAACTTGGAAGCTCCCCTACTTGCTCCACAAGTTTGAATATTCTCATTTAGTTCCCCTCCTACATCACCTTCTCCAGCCCCTTCATTCCCCCCAAAAGAGTCTGGGATCTTCCAAATGTGTATTATTTTCTCAGTAAGGAAACAGGAAAAATATCCCTAAAATCATATTTACCATCCTGCAACACTGCCTCTCCCATGACCTCCCTCTCATGCACACATGCGCACACACACACACACACACACACACACAATGCATACACAATTATTTGTCCCATCTTACAGTGGAATTCTGGTTGTGCCATGGGCCTTGCTGGTGCTAAGCTCAGTACACTTGAAATCTAGAACCTGAAAGTAAAATAAAAGCTAGGTATTCAAAAGAGCCAGAAGGAATTGTTGCCTTTTCCTGGATCAGAATTAAGGAGAACATTCAGTTATGTGATTTCCTCTCCTCATAACAGGGCTGTGAGAAGTATCCCTAGAATGGGGAGATAGATGACGGGAAGGAAGAGGTTAAAACAATGGACAACCATAAAAAGAGTTATAATTTACTTTGGAAATAAATCAGCAAAGAGAGGCCCCATCCGCCATTTGCTCTGAGGGCTCTGGGATCCCTCATTGAAAAACGTGCCACCGCCCATTTTGATCTGCACCAAAATTAACAATCAGTCAGCCACTTTATGAAATATTATCTTTGTTAGCTTCACCACTCACAAAAATACACTTCCAATTTTTCACATCCACACACTACATCTATTAAAGCAATCTGGGAAATTAGTTTGAGATAAACTGTACAGCAATTTTATTCATAGCTTCCCTGTATCTCACACTGTTAATCTGCATCACAGCTCACTAAATAGTGCCTAATGTTTATTGCATTTAACTGAATGTATACGATTCTGAGGGTACGCCAGGGACCGATTATCATAATTATACATGTTTCTATGGAAACCCACAAGTCTATCAGTTTTGATTCATTATATTGTTATACCTTCTAGCACTTTCTAATTATTAGGTGCCCATAAAAAGTCTCAGTCTTGCTGTTACTATAGAAATGAGCTATAGACAGGCCTCAATTGTTAACCCTTAAAGGACCAAAATATATAGACTCAGGCAGCTGGTAGCTGTTCATGTTACTGAAATAGCTAATAATTTCCTCTATTACTTAAATTTATAATTGAATTGCGGTTATTAATTTCTGAAAGTATTTTACTTGGACAACTCATGAATGATTTCGTAAAATTTCCTGACGTTGAGGTTCCCTACCCCTGATGCATCCCCTCAGGTGTGATAAAAGATACGCAAACACTAACACAACACTGATTCGAGAGCACGAAGCACAAGATCAAAAGTCTTTCAGGACTGATTTCTTATTTCATAGATAAAGACATATTTGCTGGTGTAAACATAAAATTATATATTAAGTGATAAAATAGATAAATCAGAATATAATAGCGAAAACTCAAATGCACTGAGAGTCTTTAAATCAAGCATCTAAAATTGCTTCCCAGCAATATGGCCATTTAGGTATAATTTAATATTGCTCCTTAAATTGCAATTTGTAATTTAATATTTTCATTTTACTTTTTCTCCTATATTCACTAACAGAACCCTGTGAAAATTGAAAAGGACCGAGCAGTTTCATTGTCTCTCTAACCCTCCTGCTATTATAGTTTTCAATTAGAAGTACCTTTTAATTTAGATCAGGAAAGCTCTCCTAAAGTGACAGCTCGCCCTTCACACTGCATATCTATTTATTTCGAAAGTCAACACACCATTCAATAACCTGAGAACAGCCCTGATTGCTATGCTAATCGTATTCAGAAATATGTCTACACCGATGGAAACAAGTAAACTAAGGCTAATTCATAAAGTGAATAATAAAAGGCAGAGGGAAGCCTTTCATACCTTCTACTACTTCAGCTGGAATCTTAAGCTTACAAATTTAATTTTTTCCCTCCCTTAGGGAAATGAACACTATATGATAACCAAACTGAAATTAGATTTTCCCTAATATTACAGCCTTGCCTATTTGACGCGGCTTGTTTTATTACATAAAGCTGCAGTGGGAAGCAGTGGAGACAATGACCATGTATGTTAATGCTCGTGTGATCCTGGAGATGCTTGCTTCAGCCTCAGCTTCCTTCAGCTCAAAGCTAAGTGCATTTCGCTTTTCCAGGTGGGGGGAGGAGAGGGAAAGCCATAAGAATTTTAAATGTCTGCCCACATTAAAACACAACAACACATGTTAGGTAACCGTGTTCTTCATAGTACAAGCCCAAACCACCAATATCCACAGCGATTCCTGCCAATTAGGACTAAATCAGATTGTATCAGCAATAAGAGATATGAACATTTACGTGTTGAAGTTCGAACTCTTAAAAAACAGAGAATCGACAAAAGCCTTTTGTTTCCAACTCTTACATTAGCATTAGCATCAGCAAAAAAAAAAGTAGATTTACCACTAAATAAAACATTAAAAGTAGATTAGGAATAAATTAAATCAGATAGTTTAAAAACTCCATTCATTAGTACATGTATATATTCCTGCATATGTGTGTGTAGTCTGAAATTGATTATATTTAATTCACATTAAAATTAGCCTTCTCTCTATATCCAAGTATGGGTTATCCAGAAAAATTGAACTATGTCTGCATATTTTACTTACTCATAAAATGACAATCACCTTTAACAATAAACATCATATTTTGCATCTTGTTTATACTTTCATTCATATGATTATCAATTAGTTACTCCACCCAATTCACTAGCTCCCTCCAAAAATCTATAGAGCATTTTCATATATTTTAAACTAAGCAAATACATATATATGTTGATAAAATTTAACAAAACAGATAACTGAAGATAATACGTTAATATTGCTAAATGAGTCAAAGAACTGTAGAAATCAAGCTATACTGAAGTCAAGATTTCATACGCTTGATTAATAACCCTTAAAAGCGACCATAAAAGCTTCTGAAAGCAAGCATAACCTAGTGTGTGCTTTTTGAGAATACCTAAAGATCGCTGTTAAGTAAGTGAATCTTGGGGAGGGTGGAGTGGGGCGGCGAGATGGGGTCAGACACCGAGGTCACCAGGGTGATTAGGCAAAGAAAGCAAAGAAAGTAAGTCGTTCAAGCAGCAAGCATATTACCACCTGGGATGTCATTTATTTCCTAGAGATAGAGTCTTAGTTAGGTCCCTGTATTGTAAAACCATGAATTAATTATATCCCTCCCCGCCACTCTCAGTGAGCATAAAGTGCTCAAATTTTCTTTTTGGGTGATAAGGGGAAAGATGACTTATCATTCACGGTTGGATGTTAAAATCCCAGAGGAGAAAGCCAATAAAAGCAGCTCCTAGTGACAAAAATCCAGGAGCTGTACCATCACTATCCATCAAACTGAAATGTTTTAGGATTCATATTTATTTGCACCACTTTGCCACTGAGGAAAATGTCTAGTCAACTAGAGAATGTATAAATTCATAGGTTTTGATGCTTAAAAGAAAGGTGAAAAGACATTAGTGCCTTGGGATTTCCTTCAGTGCAGACTGGGTTCCTTTTGAGGCTGGCCAATGGGACAGACAGGCTTACACACCCACACAGGGGGCCTCAGGTATAGTTCCCAGCCCCCTGCGTCAGTTCCCCAGGACAACACCCACCACACCCTTGACAGAAGGGGCCAGCCAGGCTCCCCTCCTTAGAGTGTCAAGGGTGAAGTAAGAAGATAATGTTTCTCTGGGCTTTTATTCAGTGACCCTTGGGCAGTGGATCTTTTTCCAGTTTAATTATGAGAAATCAGAAAAGGAAATAGATGACTTGCTCCCAGATTAGGAAATAGCAAGTAAGTGTAACAGAGTGGGGCCAGATAAGAGAAAATGGATTCTGATCCAACTGAAAAAAGATGTTCCAGGGAGAAAAGTGTAGGAAGAGGAAGAAAACAAGGAGAAATTCAGCTAAGCAGCTGCCACAAACAAAAAGTATTCACCTACTCTACTCCTTCTAATACCTTCTTTGCTGATTTTTCTTCCATGTACAATTAACACAGGCAAATGTGTTCCTTTTAACTGTCAGTTGCCAGGACTCGATAAGCACTAAGTTTCTGGGCAGGACTGACTACAAAAATAAAGGAACAAAGGAGTCATTCCTGCAGTAGATAAAATGTGATCACTACATAAGAGGAGATCAAAGTATTTTAATGTGTTTATTTTTTCTCAAGCTCTATGTGTTATTTCAGTAAAATACTATATTGCTTATGTTTGAAAAACACAAATAATTCAAATACTTTAGTTTCTCCAATATAAGCATATAAAAAAGAATATAATTCTCTCTCTCTCTCTCTCTCTCTCTCTCTCTTTCTTTTATTTTATCAGTGCATCAGCAAAACACTCATTCACTCTGGAAAACACTCATTTCCAGAGGCTAATCAGCAATGCTTATAATTTGTTTCGTTTTTAACACTACTTGAAGTTTAAAAATGAAAAATCACCAGTACCAACACATGTTTGTTTGAATCTCCCTGTCTGGCTGATAGAAAGAATTCCTTGGAGACTCCACCTATTGCAAACATGGGCACACGTGTTCCCCACTAGCAAGTGGCTTACATTCTGTTCCAGAGACAATGCACTTTTTGTTGTTGTTGTTTTTTTTGTTTTTTTTCTGTTGGGGTCACTGGAGCTCAAGAGGAGCTGTCCAGGCCAGCGCTGTGCGGAGATCTACGCTTCCTCACTTGAGAGGTGAGCCAGCGTGGTGAGCCAGGCCCAGAACGCCTGTAGCCAGGCCTTAGGCCGAGCCTTCTACCACAGAGGAAGAGGATGGGAACCCCAGAGGGAACATACAAAGCCATTAAACATACACGGTGCTTACTGCAAAGCAATGTGTCAACCAGTAAATGCTCTCAGACTCAGGTAAGGGTGGGGTGCTTAGTGAGGGCTGGGATTACCAGTGGCTTGAACTTGGACTGCAAGGAAGGGTAGGTTTCACTCATGGAAGAAAGATGCAGAAATATATTTGACAAATCTGAAAATTATGGTCACCTGGATTAGATAGTTTATATAGATGGGAAAAAAGCAGGGAGACTAGAGGGTGTTGACTGATTGACTGAGTTTGAGATTATTGTATTGTAATAGGCATTAAAAAGTACTTCTAAATAAAAGATATGGCTTGTGTTTTAAGGAAAAAATAAGTTGAAAATCATGTCCAGAAGACAAAAATGAGGAGACTTTGGCAAAAAAGCCAGTTAGAGACTCTTATACTCCTACACACAGGAGTTTTATACTAGAGTGTTCATAGAGAGCGGAAAAAGAAATGAGCATATGAAAGAGAAATAAGAGGAACACATTATGTGAGGAGAGGAGAAGAAAAAGGGTGAATCCAAGCGACCAAGTTAAAGTTACAAAGTCACCAATGATGATGCCTTGGTATAGTTTTTTTGGGGGGGAGAGGGAGTGAGAGAGAAAGCTTGATTGTTGACTTATTGTTGGAGGCTGCGATGAAGACCAGCGGGCAGTAGGACTAAAGATCAGCAAATTATCTTAAGATAATTTTAAGGTCCTTAATTTTTTCTCATGGTCGTGAACATGGTTATTACTTTGTATTTCAAAAGAGCAAGTAGGTGAATGAGCACGAACGAATAAGAAGAATTGAGCTGTACATGTGATATTTGACATATAAGAATGAATAAAACCTACAAGAAGATGTAGAAAGAGAAAGGTAAATAAACAAGAATTGAATCTTATGATTGTCATCCATCTATAGACAAAGAAGGAAGCAAAATAAGAAAGAAAGGAAATAGGAGTCACAAAAGTGAAAAGAGAACAAAAACAATAGGATGTCAAGAAGAGAGAAAAACAGAGGTATAGCCTAAGGTGAGTATCAAGGCTGAAAGTTTAGTGATGTTGAATGTGTGTGTGTGTGTGTGTGTGTGTGTGTGTGTGTGTATAAAATAAGAGAAAACTGAGCACCTCTGAAGTCACAAGAGAAGACACCAATGAGAAAAAGACAGATTAAATGTTCTACTGTGAGGAGCATTAGTTGATGCTCCCAGAGGTGAAAGCAGAGGAGGGAAAGTTGGGAGAATGTCAGGAAAATTTTAGACTTAGAAATGGAGGGCCCTCTTTCTTCTTCTAAAAAGGAAAGGAGACAAAATAGGTGATAATCCCACAGATATTTCGAGGTTTAGACACAATATACCGGGGGTACCAAAAAATGTACATATTTAAAGAGATGTTATCTATGTATTACTTTTTGAAGTTTAATTGAATTACAGTAGCAATGTGTAGTATGACAGTAGCTCAAAAGATGGCGTTCATGAAATGAATGCTAGCGTCATTCATTGTGTTACAATTTTAGTACAGTTTTTTCCTTTCTTAAAATGTGTATACATTTTTTTGGCACCCTCTGTATATACAAAGATATAAGGAGGGAAGAAAGAATACATGCCAGATCGCTTTAAACCAGAAACAAAATCAGTGAGTAAACCAGGCTTTAAAGAACCGACTCAATGAGGCCAAAAAGTAAAATTAATGTTGAAGAGCAAAGGGTCAGGGGCCTAGTATTGCTGCTGTGAAAAAAAGTTACTTGGATTTTTACTGCCAAGTAAAGCATTCGTCTGCAAATCTTGGAGGACTACCATGTAGAAACAGTCAGGCAAACAAAACTGTCAGAAAAAAAGAACGTGACGGGGCGGGGGGGACCATCTTAAAACTCAATTTAATTAAAAATATATTTCTCGAGCATTGATTACATGCCAGGCACTATAGTAGCTATTAGCAGGAAAATTTAATTGAATTCCAGGACCTGGAAGCTTGCAAAAAAGTGAAAATAAAATTTGTGCTAGTTTCTTAAAACTAAAAATGAGCGTCTTCTAATCAGGATGATTCTGATGACGTGCCACTGGCCGCAGATTGTCCCTCCATTCTTTTCCATGCTAGCTTATTGGAAGAACTCTGTATTTCCAGCACAGGAAAAGAAAAAAATGGAAAATCGAGGATTAGACAAACAAAGATGCTACTGCTAATACTATTAGTGTGCCACCAAAAGCCAGAGAGCAACACTCTGGGTCCATTCCTGGATGTCCTCCCTCTCTCACCCATCCCCATGGCTGTAGGTTTCCTCATGTCCTGTCACAAAGCATCCACAGGGAGCACAATGCATGTCCTACAATAGTTGACCCCTTAAATGACCACTGGGTTTGCAATGGTATCTACGTCATCTCATTTAATCTTCGCATATTTATGAAGCAGGGATCATCCTCATTTTACAGGTGAGGAAACTAAAGTTAAGAGACAGTAAGTAACTGTCCATGGTGACTAAGTCAGGAAGCAAACAATCACAGATCGAATTTAGTTGCATCTTTTCGCAGTTCTGTAAGTTTTCCCTATGCTAGTGATACTCAGTCCTGGCTGCATATCAGTATAACGTGGAGAAGTTTCAATGCCTGAGCCTCATACACACCACTTAAGTCAGGATGTCTCTGAGTGTGGGGCCGGCACCTGTGGGCTGAACTATTCCTGAGTGATTTTAAGATGCCTTCACTATAGACAACCACTCTTCCTCATCAGGCTGCTGTAATTCAGTCACCTTTCATCCCTGTTTTTTTCCTGACTTCCTCAGTCTGTCTACTTTTTATATTAGTGTTTACACTGGACAATAAGAGCAAAAACTATGCCTTAGTGAGCTGATATTTTCAAATTCCTGGTTTTCTTGTAAGTTGTTGTCCTTTCTAGATGAGAGTTTATGATTCTGTGATTGATATGTATAACATGTCTTTTCTTTTAAATCTAAATTGAGTTACATATATATTATACACATTCATTATTCTTAGAAAATCATTTATCAAGTGCCTATTATTTTTCAAGCAATTTTCTGCGGCAAGAAAAAGGTAACACAGGAAAATAAGAGAAGTCAGGATTTGAATCCAACCTTTTAACTCTAGCTTCAGTCCTCTTTTTACTCCCTTATACTCATATAAAATATATTTATGTAGCTGAAATTATTAGGGCAAAAGCTATTGTAATCCTAGGGTTGCCTAGAATTACACTTTATGCAAACACAATGTATGTTACATTATGTATTCTGCATATGACTCCATCTGACCCCAAACATTGATCTACTATTCTGGCTATTCTAGTTCTCCTTCCAACATAAAACTTGAAATTCCCACTACTCTTTTGAAATAGACATCAAATATAAAAAAGATGACTCTTCACTAAGGATTATTATTACCTGCCAGTTAATAGGAGGTGCTTAAGAGCAGCTTAAGCAAATCAGTTCTTTCCTACCAATAAATCTGAAGACAGGTGGCTATTAACATTGGTTCAGTGGGTCACAGATGTCAGAGTCAGTATCTCTGTAATTCTCGTGAGCAGAGTGGCAACATGGCTACAAGAAGGGTGCTGCAGTGCCATCGCTCACATCTACATTCAAGGTAGGATAAAAGAAAAAGGGCTGTCCATGCCAGCTGTGTGTGCCCCTTCGATCAAGAAAGCAAAAACATACCCTGAATCCCCTGCTCACATCAGCCTACGCCTCCTATAAACCGTGTTCCCCAGTCATCCTTAACTGCAAGGGAGAATTGAGAAGTGTGTTCTTAGCTTCTCTTGTCTCTTTAGAGACAACATCTAGGCTTGTCACACAGTCTTTGGAAGCCATATTTAAAATGTACCGCATGTGGGAGTTGATGTGAACCATAAGAAGTTCTAGCCTTTTCTTGTCTTTCATCCAGATTAGTTTATTAAATAAACTGCATGTTTTCTTTGAAAACACAGAGCTTCACACCAAGGAAACCAGGAGTTTTTAGATAAGAAGAGGTCAAATGCCAATGATAGTTCTATGCATCTGAAACCATCAAAAGGGACTAAGTAGTAGGAGAGGCAGCTGCTCCTGAAAGGAGCTCCAAAGAGGTCTGGAAAGGTCCTGGAAACAGGAAGATACAGTTTGGATGAGGCTGGCCCTCTCTCCATGTAAACTGATTCTAATATTGTGAAAATAATTTCATTTTTAACAACTTTATTTCGCTGTAATTTAAATACCATGTAATTCACAGACTTAAAATGTACACTTCAATGGTTTTTAGCACATTCATGGATATGTGCACAGACAATTTTAGAACATTTTTGTCATCTCAAAAAAAAACTGCATAATATCACCTGTCTATCCTCTATCCCCTCCAGCCCTAAGCAACCAGTAATCTTCTTTGTCTCTCCATAGACTTGCTTATTCTGGACATTTCATTTAAATGGAAGCATTACATATGTAGCCTTTTATGATTGACTTCTTTCACTTAGCCGTATGTTTTCAAGATTCATTTATGCTGTAGAATGTATCAGTAACCTATTCCTTTTCATGGCTGAATAATATTCTATTGTGTGGACATACTACATTTTGTTTATCCAGTCATTAGTTGAGGGACATTTGGATTATTTCTACTTTTCGTCATTCTGAATATATTGCCATAAATATTTGTGTACATGCTTTGTGTGAACATGTGTTTTTATTTCTCTTGGGAATATATGTGGGAATGGAATTTCTGGGTCACAGGGTAACTCTGTATTAATCATTTAAGGAATCACCACAGTGTTTTCCAAAATAACTGCATCATTTTTCATTTCCACAAGTATTGTATGAGGGTTCTGATTTTTACACATGCTCTCCAACACTTATCTGACTCTTTTTCATTTTCGCCATCCTAGTCAGTGTGAGGTGATATCTCATTGTGATGCTGATTTGCATTTCCCTGGATTTTAATGCCATCGAGTATCTTCTCATGAGCTTATTGGCCATTTATATGTCTTCATTGGAGAAGTATCTATTCAGGTTTTTTGCCCAGATTAATTGGGTTATTTGTCTTTTTATTATTGAGTTGTAAGGGTTCTTTATATATTATTGTACATGTCTAATGTTACACATATGATTTATAAATATTTTCTCCTATGTTTTGGGTTCTCTTTTCATTTTGTTGGTAGTGTCCTTTGATGTACTAATGTTTTTAATTTGTATCTTATCCAATTTATCTGTTTTTCTTTTGTTGCTCATGCTTTTTTAGTGTCATAGCTAAGAGTTTACTGCCAAATCTGAGGTCATGAATTTTACTCCTATGTTTTATTCTAAGAGTTTTATAGTTTTAGCTCTTACATTTGAGTGCTTGATCTATTATGAATTGATTTTTGTATATGGTGTGAGGTAAGGGTCCAACTTTATTCTTCTTTATGTGGCTATCCATTTGTTCAAAAGACAATTTTTTTGCCCAGTCAATGGTTTTAGCACCCTTTTTGAAAATCAGTTGACCGTGAGTTTATTTCTGGGCTTTGAATTCTAGTCCATCAATCTACATGGCCATCCTTGTGCCGGTCCCAGACTGTCTTGATTACTATTGCTTTGTTGTTAGGTTTTCAAACCAGGAACTGTGAGTCCTCCAATTTGTTCTTTTTCAGGCTTGTTTTGGTTATTTTGAATCTCTTGCAATTCTACATGAATTTTATATATAATGAATTTTAAAATCAGCTTGTTGACGTCTGCAAAGATGCCAGATGGAATTCTTATAGGGATTGCACTGTATCTGTAGATCAATTTGAGGAGCATTGCCATTCTAATAATATTAAGCTTTCTGATCCATAAACTGTTTCTATTATCGTAAAAAAAAAAAATTCTTACCAGCCTTTTTTGCCTTTGTTCAGTCCATTTTCATGTTGTTGGTCAAGTGTAATAAAGGAGTACATGGGGAAATAGAGAATTGAAATACAGTGGTATGGACAAGGAACCATAATTAAGGAACAGAACATGGTTCCTGTGAAGATATCCAGGTAGAACAGTTCCCTGCAAGATCAATCTTTTGTGTTAGAGGGGAAATCCTAAAGGCATTCTATTCCAGCGCCTCATTTTGGGTGATATCTTTCGTCCACAAGCTGCAGCCCCCTGGGGTTCCCTTCCTTTTTATTGCTGTGGCTGCCATGGCAACAGTTCATATGCGCCTGAAGAGAGAAGATGAGGCCTCTCTGGAGCCATCATTAGTGCTACTCTGGCCAGCAGAGGGTGCCAAGGGGAGCAGCCACTCCCACCTCCTGTTTGTCACTATTCACACCCACCCCCACGAAAGCCCAGGACCTGGAACTAACTGAGAGGTAGTGTGCAAACTACTACAAAAGGAGATCATGGACTCTCCAGAGAGGTTTTGAAGAATCTGTGAGCATTCCACTAAGAATTCATGTCAGAACACAATTTAAGAGTGATTAACTGGATTGGAAAATTGAAACATTTAAATTCTAACTACAAAATATGATCTTTCCAGAAATCAAAGATCATCCTGTTATTTTTATTTACTTATTTTTGCTACACAGATTTAATTTTTACGTTTCTGCCCTGAGAAGATTCACACGTTAGCCTCTCTTCTCTTCGTGCACAGTGCATTGAACATCCTAGGGAATTAATAAATGTTTATTAAGTTGAATTCAAATGCCCAGTCTCTAGATGCCAAAGCAAATTCTGATTCCATTCAGTGTATAGCAGTGGATCACCCACCAATAATTTCCTCTCACCATGGTATGAATTTCAAGAGGACACAAAGTTCTTATTTTACAATTCTATTTCATGTATGCATCAGAATATTTTACCTCACACATATGCGCAGGTGAGCACCTAGTAAATTAAAATGTGCCAAATACCCTTTAAAAGAACTATGGAGAACAAGGTAATGGCGTCCTATCAGCCTCCCAGCATCGTGTGGATAGTCATGGATTTATACGTCTGGATTTATGATACGTGGAATAATTCACACATCTCTGGCTTGTGAGCTTGAAATCTCTAGATCTTTGATGCCTATGACTGGCAGTTTTCACCTTTGCAAATTTTTTTGTATGCAACCAATGCTACATGATACACATAGTTGACTAAATATTTATCAAATATTCGTACAGTTACTCAGTGGATTAATTATTGAACAAGATTCCACTGAACTATCCTTCTTTTTGCTACAGCTAATTCTCTGTTGCTCTGTTGACATATGTTCTGGGGAGTCAGGGAAATAGCCAACTCAGCAAATTTTATTGCTTTCAAGGTTATTCATTTAAGTCTGAGAAAGCAAGACACGCGTGAAAGCCCACATCACTGATTTAGCTTGCTTAAAAGATTATTTTAAAATATGAATGAATCACCTCATGCTTTGGGTTTGTTGTTTGTTAGTTTTGCTTTTTGAATAAACTTAGTTTTTAAAGTATATCTTTAATAATCTATTAACTGGGGAAAAAAAGATACCCTCTAATAGCTAAAAATTATTTCCATAGTGATTTATTATACAATATTCTCCTGTGCATTATTTCATTTGATTTTTTTTTTAAGATTGTGTCTATTCCCATTTAACAGAGCAGGTAAATGAGCTTCTAGGTTACTCACTGATTTCCCCATAGTCACACAATTGATAAGTGGCCAAATTGGCACTGGAATTTGTGTTCTGTTTCATCTAATATAGAATAACTATGAAAGAAAAAAATGGAAATATTTTGTTATTTAGATAGTTTTTTTTTTTTTTAATTTTAGCAATGTTTTCATCTTTCTCTGTGTTCAGAATTGGAATTACACTATACACAATTTTTCCCTTGTTTTTGATAGGCTATTCCAAAAAAAGTTACTGTTTCCATGCACCAGGTAAGAAGAAATGGGGGCTGGGAGGGGAGGTCTTTGGCCTTTCATAGAGTAGCTGTGCTATGGCATTGGGATAGTCAAAAGCAGGATGAGCTGGTCTCCAGTGATCAAGTGATCACATCGTCACCACCAATCAGTCATCAAAACTTGATAACTTTAGTGAGGATGGTAGAAATAAGAAGTGGGGTGGGAAAGGAAACCAATGTTTGTCACTATCCAACTGTGGCATAGTTTTAAATAATAGGAACTTTGGCTCTTTATATAGGATTTGCACTCCTCAGAAGAATATCAGTTCCTTTACGGAGTTTGAGTTCTGCTTTCAGTTAGATCTAGGTAATTTATGTCTCCTTCATAGAAGCACAGATCCCAAGCTACCATATATCATGCATCTCAGCATTTCTGTTCTCAAATCCAAAGCAGCGTTCTCATTTCTACTCCTTTTAATAGGGTCATCAAGTGTTTTGTTTTGTTTTGTTTTGTTTCATTTTGTTTCGTTTTGTTTTTCCATTAAACATTCTCAACAAAACATTATAGTTTACGTCTAAATGCGACATCTCTTAATTTTTCCCTAAAAACATCATTATCATAATCTGCCCATTTGGCAGTCTCCTTAAAACCTTAAAAATAGGAATTTAAACAATATTCTTGGTATCATAGTAAATCAATATATTGAAACAAAACACTTTTACGTGCTTCCAAATTATCCTTTTGTGAAGAAATGTTTAAAAGTAAACCCTGTTTAAAAGTAAACTATGTTTAAAAGTATATATGTGATAAGTAATATTTATTATTCATAGGTCAGGGTTTCAAGGTTGCTGACCAGCCATTAATTACTAACGTACTGTTTCAAATAAAGAAAAATACAGGTTGCACCATTATCAGCAGATGTGTTCATGTTGTGAAACACGGATGCTATATTTAATTAATTGTAAGTAGTACAAATACTTGGCATAAACTCTTGAGACTTAAGATGTGGTGATGTTTTGTGAAAAGCTTTGAAATCCACTGGCACACGCCATTCTTTCATTCAAGACAAATACGTGGGAGAATCAGCAGGAATCCATTCTGGCTTCCAGAGAGTGCCCTGGAGCTGTCCACAGGAAGGTGCTGGAAAAGGCAGTCGCAGATGGTCCAGGTACACAATGATTTCAGCCTGAAATGCAGCAGAATAATCAGACTCATGTTAGAGTATTGCTACTGTGTACCTGACCCGGAAACTGCTTCATGACGGTTGCAAGGCCACCTTCAATGTCCTTTGATAATTATAAAGATGTTTTCTCTACGAAATACAGACAGGATTCAAATAAGACTATGAACCATTTATTTGGTCTCAGAGATATAAATGACATCCCTAAAAGGCACTAGGCTGAATTGCTAAATAAGTGGCATTTTATCCCAGCGTATTTAAGTTCTTTATCAAAGAATGTAAGTTCCGACTTTATGGATTTTCCTAGTATTTCCAACTCCATATTGGAAAAGCAAACATCATTTTAAAAATCAGCTATTTACCCCCAATAGAACTACCCTCCTAGGCAAACTGAAAGGAAAGAGGACAAAAGGATTTGTAGGTTTAGCAATATACAAGAACTGACGTTCAGATCCGTGGTAAAGGTCAGGTGTAATATTCAAAAACAAATTAAAAGACAGCCACTCTATTGGACTCAGAAGATTTCAGCAAGCATTGGGCACCCATGGGCATTGGCTCAAAATGTGTTTATTGTGATCACACCCCAGATGATGCAGCAAGCACTATTAAGGACCCTATTCACTACCATCCTTCTTGCATTATGTATGCAGTTATTGTTTTGCATTATGCACTATCTAAAATGATACAAAAACATTTTGCTGAAAAATAAACCACTGGTTTTATGCTTAACACCAGGATTACAAAATGTGATGTCATGAATTATTCATATGATTCGATTTAATGTAATCATTTTCTCCCCAGTGCTAAGCCTCTGTGAATGGTTGTCCTATGCAGCCACTGTTTTGAAGAACTTAATACTAGGGGGAGAAACACCTGGCATTAACTGACAGTGAATTAGAGTCATTGTCACTTTGGAAAAAAATTGCAATTTAATCTTTGATCTTCTGTACATCCTAATTCCAAGGAGCATTTGTCAGCACTACAAAATGAGCCAACCTTAGAAATTTATAGAAATATTGACCTCAACATTTAGACAGAGACATATATACAAGTAAACACAAAAACATTTGAAATTTGAACTATAGAATGGAATTCATCTTTGTTTCTTTCAAAGCAATAATGGGATATATTTTGAATGTGTTTACACTAATAGCAAATAGATTTTGATACACATTTATAATTTATTTAGATCAAATCTTTCAAAGAAGTACTGACCTTAAGACAAAGCATGTTGAGAAAGATAGATACATCAATGCAACTTAGCCTACAGATTAAAGTAATTTATCTTCAAGGCAGTCCAAAAAAAAAAAAAAAAAAAAAAAAAAAGAAAGAAAAATCAAAACCAAGAGAAAAAGAGTGCTTCTTCTGAATGTTTGAAACTCTATAGAGAAAAGACAAGCATTGGCTTAAGACTCATAGATAGAAGCGACTTTTAAAAATCAGAATCCCCTTCTGGTGGCCTATTTTTAACTTTCAATCCATGTTTTAATATGACAAAGTTATACCAAAATGTTCCCGTTACCCTTAAATTAAAGGAGGCTTCATTCTGAGATTGAATATATGATCATGTTAGTGAGAAAAGCAGCAGAGATCCAGCAAACCTGATTTCTACTCTCAGTGCTTTCAATGCCCAGCTCCTGAGCTTCTAAAAGTGAGGATATCATGTACCGAAGCCCCCTCAGGATGGTGTAGGAAGACTCAAATGGCGTAAAGTGAAGTAAAACATCAAAAACTCCACAAACATGAGGAGTTATTATTTAAAACCCAAAATGTCTATGATCCATACAACTGTAATCTACAGAAGTCTTGGAATGGATAAGTAAAGAGACTTATAGGTCAGACAGGTTAAAAAGAAAAGGAAGGAATTCACTTCATGTGAAACAAGAACAACATGGCAATTTAAGAATTAAATGGTGCCCAAATCTATATGGAAAACTCACCCGTATAATTAGCGACAGGAAGAAAATGTGGACATAGTGTCGGGAAAGATCACAATTACATTCCAGAACAATTTTTCTCTCTCACGGCACCTACCACAGCGTCTTGCACTCAATCGGGTCTCAGCCACTGGGCCTGTTTGATAAAGAAAACAGTTACCGTGGCCAACCCGACAATGTTGAATGTTCCTTTTCTTATAAGATCAATGTAAAATCTGTCAACTGCTCCTCTGTGATAACCAATGTCTGGAAAACTTGAAACTCTGTCTTTCCCAAATAATAACAAATTGACAATGCTCACCACTTTCCCAAGCAGCAATGGGATTTTTTAAGTGGTGGTGATGGTGGGGTAGCAAGGGAAGCAAATCTGTGAATGGAAGCCATTCCTTAAGCTAATGACTTATTCAATTTACTTCTATACCAGACTGTCTTTTCCACTTAATAGCCTAGGTGAAGGCACATTTCTCTCCCCTAAATAAAAATTATTAGGTAGTCTGTCTATTAATCTTAAAAGCAGACTCCAACTAATCTCATTAACACTGTGAACTGGGCCAGAAGAAACAGAGTCATGTGATAAGATCTGCCTTCCTCTCATTTCAAGAGCACCTTGACCTTCTCCAACAGTCGCCATGTACTCTTATCATGGTTCTCAGTGCTTCCCAGGGTGGCCACCTGGTCTCCCAAAAGCCTGTAGGTGCAGGGTGGTCCCCAGAGACAATGGGCTGAGCTTTTCATTTGCTCCCTCACACTCACTCACAGTTTCAAAAAATGATCATGTATTCAAATCCAAAAAATGTTGGTGCTTTAAAAATAAATTCTGGAGAACCAAGAACACCAGAGCCGGTGCTTTAAGCCTCTCGGTGAAGCTACAGTCTAATTACTGCCTGCTGAGTGGCGCAGTTAAACACAATCAGTCAGAAAGCCTTAAAGATACAATATCCCTTTTCACAAACTGTCTGCTTGTCAATTCCAAGTCACCCCCCCTGCTTTAAATCAACCAACCACAGAGCTGTTATGAACAGCAACTGATTTTCCATGCAGTGCTGCAAAACAAAATCACACCGTATCCTATTTTTAATGGCCACAGTTTTTCAACTGCATAACAAGAGTTAGCTGGCACTGCTGAGCTGAACGGTATCAAAAAAATGGGTTCAAGTGGAAATAGCATGGAACCCTTGAAGTGAACAAGTACAGACCCAATTACAAGTGCATTGTGATGCTCAGTACCAATTACATCCAAATAACAGTGGAACAAATTTCCCCTTATTGTAGACATCAACTTCTTTTATTTTTATTCCTCCAGGATACAACTTAATATTTAAAGGGGAAAAGAAAAGGCTGACTCATAAATATTATTTTATTAACACACAGTCTATTTATGCACAAAATCTTTCCTATGATGTCAGCTTAGGGACCTGATACCTGGGTCACCACAGAGAGAAGACTTCTGCTTCTTTCCATAGAGTTCATGGGTTGTCAGGCATTTCACTCAGGAAAATCAGATTTTCTTCCTCGTATATTAATCATTAGAAACTACATTTCCTCAAACAATAGGCTTTTTAATTATTTGAGCCTTAGGGATATAAACAGGCAGTACCAGGATTTTTTTTTTTTCTTTTTAAGGAAACCTGGCCTCATCTCCAAATTAGTGGCTAAGTTAGGCATTCCATGACTTCAGAAAGCTGCCACTTGGGCCCGTGAGGGTTGACATATGACAGGTGCCTTAATAACTAGAAGGAAAAAAAAAGAGAAAAATGGGAAAATAAATGAGGCAAAGAACTGGAAAAGAAGGTGCATATAACAAATTGATCCCTCAAACCTGGGATCAAGATATGGGAAAAGAAGAGGCGAGGAAGACCAAATTAAACACAGCAAACATGTAGTCATTGAATATGTGTTGTGTTTTGTTGACTCTCGGAGAATCAGAGAAACAATGGCCCTTCAATGGCATCCTAGCTAACCCTGGGCCACACTCTACCCCAGTGGTCACTCTGCTGGGACATTCTGTCAGGCAGCCAGCTGCCATTTGTTCCGTGGTATTAGCTTCACTTTCAGTTTTTTCCAGGCCAGTGTGGGCACTATGGTGGTAGGACAGTGCCACATCTTCTCAAGGCTGACCACTCAAGTCTTGAGGAATGTAGCAAGAAGGATTAATGATGTCTCCAGGGCTTTATCACACGCTTCAGAGGATGGGACCACAATGTGAGCCAATACATCTTTAGCTGCCCCTTTGCTCTGACTGTTCCTCCTTATCTGGACCCTGAGATGGTGCCTGTGGTCCAATAGTTCTAGCCAGCTTCATATCGTTTGCGCTTTCCTCTTCTCCAATGTTGCGTGTGCTTCGTCTGGAAACATAATAGAACAAAATATCTTATTTGAGGTGCAAGATAAAATTTAAGTTGTTGAAAAGTGTTCATTTGGACTAAAAGATCAAGAGATCTTTTGCCATTGATTGCAAATAAATGTTAGAAAACTATGAACCCTCTGCATAGTTGAACCCTCGTGCAACCCTCTGATTTTAGAGGTGAAGAAACTGAGGCCTCAGGTGAACTTGAATTCTCCGCCAGGTTTCTCGCCAGCAGGCGGCGGCATTACCACCCGCCACAACTGGCCCTGATTCCAAGACTCGTGGTAGCAGTGGGAATGCTATTTATTGTACACAGTGACTCACAAATCTAGGTTATGTGAACTATAAAAAGCCTGATTCAGAACTCCGGAGAGTAAGGAGCTAATACTATTTGAAATATAGGCCATAGATTGCAGTATGAGGATGTTTGTAGATTATTTTTCAAGGCAAAATTATCCAAGCAGCGTTAGATATAGTCGTGCATCCACTAATCAATATCTGTCTGGAACTTTATAACATTAACCAAGATAACCTTTGATGACAATAGCATATATGGTGCTGGTGGGAGGAAGGGAGAATCAGAGGAATGGTTGAGGTGGGGGGAGGGGTGTGAGGTGAGGGGACAGAGTCCTGTAAGGAAAGGAAGAGGGACCCTGAGAAGGGTATGGACCTAGGGGAGGCCAGTGAGGGCAGTGGGAGCCCAGCTCCCAGAGCCACCAGCAACCCAGGACCAAGTCTCTGTCAATCTCTGCTGACTGTCTCTTTGTCCTTCTGGAAGGTCAGGGAGGTTCTGAACCCATTCACTGCCCAATTTCAACATGACCCCCAAATATTAAATGAAGTGCACCTTCAGGACCTATGGATGATTTCAGTCCATCCTGCCTTGCCTCAGATTTCCCCAAGCTTTGTCAACAGCTGACATTCCATTAGACACTGAGAGCTAAAATGACCTAAAATGCAAATGTGTGGATGAGGTAATGGTTAATCAGTGAAATAAAAAATAGAACCAATCCGTCAGACGGAAAAGACTGATGTGCGATCTTTTCCAATTTGGACCCAGGAGAGTGTCTGCAAACAGGAGGAGGAAGGTACTGGATACCTCAGGAGAAATACATTTTAAAAAAGAGGGAGCTGAAAACACAGAGAAAACTTAGAGGACATCACAACTCAGCAGGGGTGTGGAATGAGCCTTAGCATCAAGTGCGTTTTTATCTGCAGCTAAGAAAATGGAGTTTTATCCTCAGATGATTTAGGGAGATTTTGGGGGGGCAGAGAGGGGTGTCTGTAGATGTTATGGGGAGTTTTTTGTTGTTGTTGTTTTGTTTGTCGCTTCCGTTGTTTTTAACATCCCTTGCTTCCTGTAAAGAAATCCCTCCCCCCAGGGAATTCTATCCCTGTAACTATATTGACTTAGTTCTGAAGAACCAGTGCAATTAAAAGACTGTCCTAATGAATAGGCAACAGAATGGTTGTATGTAAAAGATTTCAGCAGTTTATGCTGTGTGCATGAAACAAATCTGAACAAAGTCACAAAAGGCATCAGGACTCCATTAGAATTTGTCAGCTGAGATGCTGGGAATATTTTCCACACCGTGTAGTCACAATGCTCCCTACATTTGGGATTGGGCTGAGAGAGAAAAAAGCTCAGCATATTTTTCTGTACTGGTGGCAGTAAAATGCCTTTTCATTTCAGCTGAGAAATGCCAACCACCAGAGCAAAAAAAAAGCATGTTTACTGCATGAATGGTACTCCTGACCCACCATAGGGACACCTGGGAGAATAAGTGTGTTTGATGTTGTAAACAGGCAGCTGAGCTGAGTGGGTCAGACTGCCAGGCTTCTAACCTGGCTCTGGCCACACACGAGACATGGAACCCTGGGTGGGTAACTTACTCTCTGTGCTTCAATGTCCTCATATGCAGAACAGGACAAAAACAGCCTTTCCTCTAAGACTGTTGTGAAGATTACATAAGTTAATTCACAGAAAACACTCGGGATGTTTTCTTACAGTGCAGTGAGCATTCAGTGAATTTTGTATTATGATGATGATCTAGGTCCATCATTTCCAACCCATGACGGTGTAAAAAAGCTGCATGACTCAGCATATCCCATATTCCATATGATTACATGCTGTCCCATGGATCTGGTCATGCATGGTCAGGGCTGCAGGGTGAGAAGACCTTAACTGTCATCTCCCAAAGAAATGAAGCTCTGCCGTGAGGTGCTGTCCAAACTGTGACAATTCTACAATCTCTTCTGTTAAGGCCAATGATTTCTGAGCACTTGAATAAAAAAGATGACCTCTGGTTAGCCACAGAGGCTAAACACAGTTATGGCTTAAATAAAGGTGTTGTCATTATCACTTACTTTTAAAAACAATATTCCTGATATTCTGACTGCTGCATGCCACTTGTATGTAAACTACCAAGAAAAAGGATTATTTGAAAACTGAAATATTTAACTCCCCACCTACCACAAGCCATCTTAGAAAACTAACAGATGTAGTGGGAGTTGGGCTCTTCGCATGAGTCTAACAGTGAGAAGGTAGGAAGGAAGGAAGGAAGGAAGGAAGGAAGGAAGGAAGGAAGGAAGGAAGGAAGGAAGGAAGGAAGGGGGCACCGACGGTCATTTCCTTAGTCTTGTTGGCTGCCCAGCTTCCAAACCCTCTGCCTAGAGAATCCTGCCCTTATTCAGCACCGCGTGCCATTCTCACAGCTGTGGCGTGGACACGAGACCTAGCCCTGCACCGAGCTTCAACGGGAAGGACTGGACAGCTTCTCGGCAGCATCCAGGCAGCGTTGGTGGCTGTGATCCTAGGGGCAGCTCCAGGCTTCAAGTTCTATGGTGTAGGAAGGCAAGTTCTGGGTTACAGTGCCCGGTGGCAGTGGTTTCCTTCACCAGGAACGTGACTTTGGGCTCCATTCCTGATTGCAAACATTCTCAGCCTGTTCTCTGAGCATTAGTTCTTTGGCCCTGGTGGAAATTTTGTAAGCTACCCAATGCCTTTTAAATAAATTTCTTTTCTTCATACATCAATCACAGTTGAGTTTCTGTTGCTTACAGCTAAGAACTCTGATTGACTGATAGAGTGACCACTGTGGGATTTTTAGAACTAGGTAGTCTCATCAATTTTAAAAAGTATGAATTGAAGTAAAATGACCTAAGCAGTATTCCCTGGACTCTTCTGATGGGGGCACACCTGCAAATTGCATTCATTTCTGGTTTTGAAAAAGATATTGTCAAACTAGAATTTGATCCCAGTGGGGCAAAGCTAGGACAACAGTGCTGGAAAACCTATGATAATAAGGAAGGTACTGGGGTTACCACTTCAGACTGCTGCTTCCAGGCTGGAATGACAGAGTAACTGCAAGCCTCTTTTTCCTTCAAGAATCCAATATGACCCTTTAAATGTTATGTTTCCTGGAGTGAAGGTCTTTGGGATTTCAGCATGGAGTAGCACGTTAGATTAGATTACATCTAAGATCTCTTCCCACTATATGATCTATTCATGCTTTAGAAGACACTGCCTAGGTATGTTTAGAGAATCTTCTAGCAATGTCCACTAGCAATGACTTTGCATCATCAGTGCCACCATCTTATATAAAGGAGGGAGACTATTTGACATCACAGGTAAAATATCATGGGTGTTCCCCATTTTTTCTTTCTTATGTTTTCAAAATTATGGGTGGACTCCATTCAACACCTAGCAGAAAATCAATCAGTACTGTACTGAATACAATTGAATTATGTCCAGGGCTTGATTCAGCCAAGGACATCTTTTCCAATTTCTCAGCTAATTACCCTCAGTGGTTCCCTGACTACATTCACCTTCTTCCTGACCCTAAGTTCATTGGCATTGCTTTAATCACTCCGTTTTCTTGTTCAATCCCCTGCAGACAAGCTCATCTCGGCTTCATCCTGACCCTGGATCACCAGCTTTCTTTGCCAACTTTGTTTTCTTTCCTTCCAATCCATCTAGTCCAACAACCCCGTCATCTCATACAGATGCCCAAGTACCTTTCTCAGGATAGAGGCTCAAGAAATATTTGTTGAATAAATGAATAATTCACTATCTCCTAATGACTTTTTAAAAACACTCATTAGCAAAAAAAAAAAAAAAAGTTTATCATTTTTCTGATGTTTCCTGTATGTTAATGAGCACATATTTTAAACTCTTCTCATAAAAGAAGATTATTAGATTTCAGGGCTTTCAAACATCACTTACATTTGTACTTATTTTTACTCTGGGTCAAAGAACATGCTTAGAGATAAGGCTTAAAAGGCTGTCTGTGGTAAACATTCTATAAACTTTGAAAACGATAGCTCATTTTCAACGCTATTGCTCACGGCTTATCATATTCTTAAAATTATGTGATATAATAATGATAATTAGCATTGCTGTAAGCAAAGCTCACAAATAAATGCCTCTTTCCAGAACACTAAATAAGTGTAGAGGACTGTGCCCTTTATTTAATGAACCAGGACCACTTTGACCTTATATAAAAAGGTACTGATATTAAGTGATTAAGCATGAGACTCTCCCAGTTTGCAGAGTCTTTCACTTTAAACATTTCATCAGAACATTTGGGGAAATAATGCTACTTCCACTTTCCTTACAACTGCCCAGTTGTTTGTTAAGATACAAAGAGCTGGATTCATCAAAGGAATGACAGTAAGTAGCTCTTAAAAATTTTAGCCACTAAAAAAGCATTTCTATTAATTTTTATCTTCCTTCAAATATTAATGAATAGTTCCAGTGATAATTAGCAATTTTCCCTAATTACAGAAAATTGGCACTTCACAAATAACAAACTCTGATATTATCTTTTATTGTGCCAGTTTTCCTATTAATTTGGAAATTCAGCAATTATCACCAGAACTATGTAGGTTAAAGTGTGTCAGATTCTAGATAAACAACTTAAAATACCCAGCAATATGAGGTTCAGTGTCAAGGAAAGTTAAATATCAGCATTCAAAGAAAAAAAATATTAGTGACCACCCATAATGCTACTATGCAAGTTTGTCATATTTCACCCCAGCCCCTGCAGGTGACATCAGATGCAGAATCTGGACAGTTTGACTCATTGTGAGCTCAAAGTAAACAACAACAAAAATGCAAATTCTCAAATTGGAAAATAGCATATATAAAAGTGCTGTTATAGATTCTTAAGTGGACATTAATATTAATTTTCTTCTAAACCCAGCAAAATTGAGGAAGAGAGAATTCTCCAGTATCCTTGTTGGGAGAGAAATCAACAACACATTTATGTACTTATCAATTCCTCTCATGCAAATATTTTTACTGAATGCAAAACAATCTATATATGAACTGTGTTCTTGAGGTTCACCTTGATGTTAAGAAATCAGGAGTTGGAAAAATGCTTATATCTTCATTCATTTTGGCATAGCTTGTTTAATGTTCACCCCAAGCCCATAATTAACTCTGGTTAACACCAGAAATCACAAAATCAACTATTATCTTTTTTTTTTTTTTATCTTAATATCAGGATTACTCTCAACACAATGTCACGTAGTTTTATTTGGAACAGATCTTCAGAAGTTCAACAGCTGAAAGCAAATGCTTGACTAGGCCGCCCAGTTTTCAGAAATCTTTCCTGATCTCAGCAATTCTGAGACCAAAATTCAGGCTACATTTGCATGTCACCAAAATAGCTGGTTTTCTGAAATGTATAAAATTCAGTCAACTGAATCAATCCACAGGAAGCCAACTCAGTTTGACAGGCTTTTTTTTTTTTCATTAAATTGATATGTGGTATGTGTGCTACTCAACCCTCCCTCAAAAAGGAAAAATGAGGTCAGGTGACAAGGGTGATCCGATTTCTATTACCATGATAAATAAAACTAGAGTTTCTAATAATGCCATTTAGAAATTAAGAACAGATTAAAAACCAAACTCTGACTATATTGAGAAATATTGCAATTGATTTTCCACCTTCATGGAGGAAAGACAAGAGAGGAAATGGCCTTAAATGCCAATAAAAGATACTTAAGTTAAACCAAAACAAAATATTCTAGTCTTTGGAGGTTAGGAAACAATGAAATGTATTAGAGAGCGGTAAATAGTAGAAAATGTTTTTTCCTGACATTGTTTCCAATCCACCAGCATTTAGAAGTGAGGGAGATTATTTTCTGTGTCATTTCCCTATGAAGAAAAGAAAATCACAATGGTTCTCCATTTTCCCCTCAGGCCAAGTTCAAATCAAGACCTTGACACCATGTAACCCATTCAAACATGCTTCCCACAGTTCTCGGCACTCCATCCACTCTTCTTTCCCCTCCATAGACTCCACAGCTATTCCTATTCATAGCACCTTCAACCAAGATGACCTCTCTCCTCTTTTCTCTACTAAATCCTGCCACATTTTCAGTCTACCTGTTAAAGTTATATAAAATATATAACCCAATTCTTCATTCAGTTGGACAGCCCAGCTGAACATATCTGAATCCTATCAGCATGTATTGTTCCATTTCAAATCCCACTTTTCTTGAAACTTTTTCTGATAACTGCAAGTAATAACGACCTCTCCTCTCTGACAATCTCATAATATCGCATACATTGTACCATAAGTTTCACACATGAATTTTATGTTGGAATTTTATTATTTCACTAACTAGTACCATTTTCTAATCATTGTAGCACATGAGACATGAATTCCTAATATGATTACAACGTCACTGAGAACAGGAATGAATCTCACATTTCGTTTGTGTCATCCACAGAGACTAGCAAGCACTTGACAGAAGAGGGTAATGATTTAGAGCAAGGTCCTGAAATTGGACCAAAGGTGATTCTAGTACTTTATCCCTGACCACCTAGGTTAGGTTGTACAAGTTGCTAAGCATGTACTAAGTATCATCAGTAAAAGGGACATAATTTCTACCTCAGTTATTTGTTAAGACAATTGAATAAAACAATCTCTAGAAATTCCTAAATGTAATAGAATATAGTGTATAATAGAAAGCTATTATTATTTCATCATTTTCTATGTCTTACATTATAATTTACATTTCTACTATAAATATTTGTGGTCTTACCTAAAAAGCAGAGGATTCAACCTGAAGTGTATTTTTTAAAAAATAAAAACCTAGAAACTCTATTTTATTGTATTTTTAAAAAATAAACACTTACCTCTGGTTTTTCCCTGTAAACCACTTTGTTTTTCCATTCAACCTCTGTTTTCCCTTCATTTAGTATGTGTAGTCACCCTGGTTTGTCTGGAATAGTGGAAAATGCCAGCATAATTAATCAACTTTCTCTAACTGTACTCAGCAATAGAGAACTCACCTTTTTTTCAAGGAAACCTAACACATTTACAAAAATTGATTATCATTAAGCTTATAAAGTAATAGTCAAAAACTTCAAAGAATTAATACTCCAATCATATATTCTGATCACAATTCTATTAAGTCAATAACAAAAAATAAATAAACTTTGAAACAACATATATTTGGAAATTTCAAAGCAATCCTGAGAAAAAAGAACAAAGCCAGAGGTATTACACTTCCTGACTTCAAATTATACTACAAAGTGACAATAATCAAAACAGCATGGAATTGGCAGAAAAACAGACACACAGACCAATGGAACAAAACTGAGAGCCTAGAAATAAACCCACATATATATGGGCAAATAATTTTTGACAAAGGAGCTAAAAACATACAACAGAGAAAAGAAAGCCTTTTAAATAAATAGTGCTGGGAAAATTGGAAAGCCACATGCAAACGAATTAAACTAGACTGCTAGCTGTTACCATCCACAAAAGTTAACTCAAAATATAAGACCCGAAACAATAAAATACATGGAAGAAAATATAGGTACTAAACTTATGGACCTCGGTCTTAGGGAAAATTTTATGAATTTGACTCAAAGGCAAGGGAAATAAAAGCAAAAATAAATGAATGGGACTATATCAAACCAAAGAGTTTCTGCACAGCAAAAGAAACCATCAACAAAACAAAGAGGCAACCGACTGAATGGTAGAAGATATTTGCAAACAACACCTATTAGGGGCTAATATACAAAATATAGAAAGAACCCATACAACTCAGAAATGAACAAACAAAAACCAAATAATCCAATGTAAAAAAATGGGCAGAGGACCTGAACAGACACTTCTCCCAAGAAGACATACAAACAGCCAATAGGTGCATGAAAAGATGCTCAATTCACTAGCTTTCAGGAAAATGCAAATCAAAACCACAATGAGATACCTCCTCAAAACTGTAGCATGGCTATTGTCAACAAGACAAGTAATAACAAGTGTGGAGAGGTTGTGGAGATAAAAGAACCCAAATACACTGCTGGAGGGAAAACAGTATGGAGTTTCCTAAAAAAATTAAGAATAGAGTTACCATATGACCCAGCAATCCCTCTTCTGGGTATCTACCAGAAAATTTTGAAAACATTTATTTGTAAAGATATATATACCCCTATGTTCATTGGAATGTTATTCACATTGGCCAAGATATGGAAACAACCAAAGTGACTTTGATAGATGATTGGATAAGGTAGATGTGGCACATACATACAATGGAACACTATTTGGCCATAAGAAAAGATCAAATACTATTTGCAACAACATGGATGGATATGGGATATAAAACTGAAAGCAACAAACAAATAAATAAGACAAACAAACAAACAAAAACTCATAGACACAGACAATAGTATGGTGGGTACCGGAGGGAAAGGGGAGTGGAGGAGAGCTAGAAAAGAGTAAACGGGGTCAAGTATATGATGATGGAAGGAGATTTGGCTTTGGGTGGTGAACACAAAATGCAATGTACAGATGATGTATTATTATAGAATTGTACACTTGAAATCTATATAATTTTATTAACCAATGTCACCCCAATAAATTTTTTTAAATGTTTAAATATAAAAAAACTATTAAATAACTCATGAGTCAAAGAAGAAATGATGATGGAAATACATGAAATTATCATAATTAAACTGTAACTAGATTTTACAACTGGAAGATAATAACGTATATAGTAACAGTGTCCACGGGAAAATTCAGAGTTTAAATTAGCATATTACAAAAGAGAAAATAATACTAATAAGCATACAATTTTTAAATCTTTAAAGTATAACAAAATATAATACATTTTTAAAGAAAGAAAAATAAAGTTAAAAATATCAATCAGTGAATATAAGAAAAGGAAGATTCAATAGAGATCAACCAAATCACATTTTTAATAAATACCAATAAAGTAGAAAAATCTTGATCTAGGTTGTTCAAGGGAAAAAAAGAAATAATAATGATAAACTGAATTAGAGTTGAAATCGTATAGATATAACACAAATTACAAAGATACTAATGCTTAAGAGAAAATTATGAGATTTTTTTGCCAGTAAATTTGAAACTATTGGTGAAATGAACAAAGTCCAAGACATATATAATGTACAACTGATTTAGGAAGAACGAGAAAGCCTGAAGAGTCCTGTAACTATTAAAGAAGTTGACATGTATATTTAAAATCTTCACGCAAAAAAGTACAGTTATATAGATTAGTTCCACCAAAGTTTAAAGATGAATACCTTTTATATCATGTTTGCTCTCTGAGAAGATAAAAAAGGGGGAACGCTTCCCAACTCATTTGTGAGGTTAGTGTAACCTTCCTTAATATCAGTATGAGAAATGCAAATTACCTGCCAATATCATTTACTGTGTAGATAACCTGTGTGAGTTAAATTTTTATCTTGTATAGTGCAATATCATCGGACAGTGTAGTATTTAAAAATCAAGAATAAGAGTATAACAATATTATCTAAGATTCTGGATATACAACCAATAAAGCTAACAGACACAAAAAGGTCACCTCTGGGGAGTAAGAGTAAAGTTGGTGGGTGGGAGAACTTCTTTATAAGCACTTTTGAACTACTTGACCTATAACCAAAAGATAAATTAAAATGTGTATCTTACCAAAAACAAAAGAATAAAATCTGTGGTTAAAAAGCAAAGATAGCAAATGGAATATAACATTTTCAAGAAGAGAAACGGGTATACCAGGCTGCTTTCTTCACTGTTGGCTGGGACAGGGGTGACCATGGAACCAGGGCCGGACAATTAAGTTTGCAAGCTCATCCTAGAAAAAGTGCTACACACCTTATTGCTGAATATCACTACAGTCACCTTCAAAGTACGCCCCTTGGGAAGCTACGCACCGATGCCAGCACCTAGTCTACAATTCAAAGCAATTTTGGAACTCTTTTTCTGGAATGGCCATCAGAGCTGTCGTCATATTACCCTTGATGTCCTAAATGTCACCAAAATGTCTTCCTTTCAATATGTCCTTTACCTTCAGGTAAAGAAAGAAGTCATTGGAGGCCAGATCAGGTGAGTAGGGAGGGTGTTCCAATACAGCTATTTGTTTACTGGCTAAAAAACCTCACAGACAGTGCCGTGTGAGCTGGTACATTGTCATGATGCAAGAGCCATGAATTGTTGGCGAAAAGTTAAGGATGTCTAACTTTTTCATGCAGCCTTTTCAGGACTTCCAAATGGTAAACTTGGTTAACTGTTTGTCCACTTGGCACAAATTCATAATGAATAACCCCTCTGATATCAAAAAAATGTTAGCAACATCGTTGCAACAAGTTCACGAACTTAATTGTCACACTTCGTATTATAAACATCATGTGGGTCAGTGTTCATATCTGTCATCTTTTTTCAAAATAGCTTTCAAGGTTTTGTCACAAATTATCTCCTTTCCCCATTTTGTTTTATGGTTTTTTAATTACTGGGATTAATTCATACAGTTCCCTCATTTGCATGTAAGTGATAAATATAAATGACCTGATATATGTAAAGTACCTAGAACATGGTGGCTTAGGCTTCAGAACTCACTCACTACTTCTCAATGGAAGATTTCAAGAGTAAAATATAATCAAATTGAATTTTGTAGACTGTAATGAAGCACTGCCATTTAAAAAACAAACAAACAAACAAACAAAACAAATGGCCCTTTATTACTGGAGCCCATAACTGATATTTGCTATTCCAGAATTTTTATTAATACATAATAAGTATTCCATTTTGTTTGCATATCCTCAGAGCACTAGAATGTTAGAATTATTTTAGTATATAAGATTCTGGAAAGCACATTGAGTTTCTGAGGAGTATTTAAGTGAATATCAAATTTGAGAAGCATCCAAATAATTACCATCTATTAAGGATCAAAGACACCATCATTATATTAGGACATTTGAGAAAACAAGGGGTAGGAATTCAGAGTTCTTAATACCTTTGTTCAGATGCTAATCTTACGGTATGCAGTGAAAAAGAAATTTTATTATTCAAACATTAATAAAACATTCTAAATAGCTCTCAGTGTCTTCAATTATGTGTATTTCTGAAAACATTGTTATTGTAGCTATTTTCTGAGCTATAGAGAGCTTTCTTTTTTTTCTTTTTTTTCTTTTTTTTTTTTAGCTACCAAAGCTAACAACACTTTCTTTTTGGCAGGAGATTAGGTAAATCCAATGGGTTCTGGGCAGAAATGATCCCTGCAAATATTTTCTAACATAAAAAAGATACCTCTCTTGCCCATTTATCCTTGTGGTAACAAAGTGATCTTAGTTTCCTTGAAAAATATTTTAAGAACAGCCAAGTTGAGGCTCAGTAGAGGAAGAAATAACATTGTATGTTCACATGTAACACTACAGTTCAAAATAAAACAGCAAATTTTGAAGCCAATACCCACTGGTCAGATGAATGAGGGCAGAAGATCAAAAGTGATGGTCTCCTTTCTTGCTAAAATTTGGCTATTGCGAAGGTTTGGAGGTAAGACATTAAATTCTTTGTTGTAGTTTATGACTGCTGCATAGCGTCCCAGAGACTCATATGTGAAGAAAGCTCATGAAAATAAAATATGCATACAATGCAATATACAGATGATGTATTATAGAATTTTACACATGAAACATACAATTTTATCAATGAATGACATCCCAATAAATTTACTAAATAATAAAATAAAATAAAATAAAAAGGAGACAAATGTGGAAATGTTGAAACACTTCATTTGAGTTTGTTTAAACTACTGGCCAGAGAAGTGATTACACATCTAGAGTTTATTGCAACCTTACGATTCAATGAATAAAGACATTAATGCATATGCTTTAGTTACAAAAGTACTAATAACAGGTGAACAAGACATCAGGATACTTGGCAGAATTTTTCTCATTTCTTCAGGCTTTCTGGAATCATGCAGATGTTGAAATAACCCCTTTGAATCAAGTTTATTCTACTCTCTGACAAGTGATGAGTTAGCATCTCCTTAAGAAGTTTACTTGAAAGAAATTTGATGAAAGATGTGATGTCTTGATCATCTCCTGTATCTTTCAGACTATACACATTTGGCAATGGATGGTAAAGCAGGGTCTTCACAGAGCATGAATCAAGCATCTGTACTATTTTTCACACCCACCTAAAATCTGAGCCCTTTGAAACATATTAAACTAATTTGATAAAACAGCTGATCTCAGTAGATCATAATCTAAAATATGTAGGGAAATAATAATAACTCTGAGAAATAAAAAGAAAGAAAGAAAGAAAACACACTCCCCAAGGCATTAGCATTATACTTGGTTTCCTTCAGTGTCATAGTTTATAAAGTGGGATATCTCTGCTTACACAGAGGTATTTCAATAAAGTTGTTGAAATTCAGATTGTGAACTTCACTAGTCACTTCCTTATGGAATTTTTTATTTATGTGTTCTGCTACAAAGGAGCTTTATTTGTGGAAAAGTGAGTGTGGGGACAGAGCCAGAAGTGCAGTTTCCAGGCTCTCGGCCTCACGTGGAAAGGTGCTGGCTCAGGTAGTAAATGGCCATCAACTGTGATTGGATGGCCATCCGCTGTGGCTAGTTGGCCGTCAGCTATAACTAGTGAGCCATTGGCCACTAATATAACTGCCGTGGCTACACTAGCAGAAAATGGGGGCTAGCAAGAAGATGGTGGCTGAGCTAGCAAGAGCGGATTGCAGCTAGCAAGTGAGGTCGGTTGGCAGGCAGAAAAGCGGACAGCAGGTCACATGACGTGTGAATCCAGCCTCCAGTGAGACTATAATGGTATGACTGCCCTACCTATGGCTCCGTGGGTGTTCCTTTTTGGCCTCACCATGTCCTGCGTTCTTATGCGGGGAGCGGGAGCTGAGACCCCACACGCTGCCCTGCAGGACAGCGAGTGCTGCCTATTTGTAAAGTCCCAAATGGATCTTCTTGTGCCAGAGTGTATTATGCTACCATTACAATTCCATGTCTCTGAGTCCTGAAAACTTTCTGTGTTCAGAAGTTCCTTATTATACTTGTACGCACAGCTCCTCAAGCTTGTGTTTCTAAAATTGCAGTAGATGTACCACCTGGCACATGCAGAACTGTGTCAAGGGAATGAGAATATATAATAAATATGACAACTCCTCCTGGGAAAAAAATTTTACTTGAAAAGTTTGAAGAAGAAAGTTAATTTAAATGAAAATTTAAACATGTTTTACATATATATATATATATATATATATATACATATATATCATGTTTAAATTTTCATTTAAATTAACTTTCTTCTTCAAACTTTTCAAATTATATATATATATATATATATATATATATATATATATATATATATAATGTTAAGTGTGAATTGTTATGCTAAATCCAAAAATTTCAGATAATTTCAAGGGTGTAGAGTTTGAGTTAGTGAATCAGTAAAGATTTTTGTTTGTTTCAAATGGCAGAAAGTGCCCAAGTGGCTTAAACACAAAAGGAATGTATTTGCTTGTACCTGTACAAGTGAAAAGTCCCCGGATGGGACTGGCCCTGGGTGTAGCTTGTCCAGAGGCTCAAAAGATGTCTCTGGTACATTGTTTTCCTTCATCCCATCTCACAATCTTCTCTCAACCATACTGACTTCATTATTATAACCAAAAGATGAGTGCCAAGCTTCAAATTTTGTATCTTCTCTATTTTAAATCACAGTGGAAAAAGCAAGAGCCTCTTTTGTAGAAGTCCCGAGGGGGGGCGGGGGGGAGTCTTTACAGGCTTCAGTTGTGTCACTGAACAAATCACTGTGGCCAATAATAGAACATTCTGATCGGCCAAACTTCACACCCACCTGGAACTTCAGAGAAATCAATACATTGAGAGTGGGGGCATCCCCTCCCCACTAGGTAAATCATGTTAATAGTATGTTAGGTAAATTGTAGTATGTCAATTCCAGAATAAAAATGAATAAGGCCAGGTGACATGCTTCACACACACACACACACACACACACACACACACACACACACTACCCTATGCACACACAATGCTTCCTAGGTTTAGTTCCATGTATCAGGGATACACTGATGGAAAAAATGAGAAACATTCCAGTACAACTTTACTCAGGATTGTAAGTTTGTAGAACCTAGCACCGCTCACTGGTAATAAGGCTAGAAGTACCCAGCTGAGAGGCTTTAGGGTTGGGCAGCGGCACACTAGAGGTTCCTGATTTCAATGAGTACCTGCCTCACCTAATGAGTTGCTGACTGGAGGTAAACCTAGCTGACTTAGCATAGGCAGAGCTGGACAAGTGTTTGCAGTATGAGAGGCTTTTTTTGAACCTGTCTTCAAGGTTGGCCAAGACAGTGGCAAAGAGTACAATGAACCATAATAATGACACTGCAGAAACCTATAAAACACAAGATGATCAGTGCTGAGGTCAGAAAGCATCTGATCCTCTGGGCAAACCACACAGCTGGGGAATTCCTCGCCAATGAACTTCATTTCTCTTACAACTTCAGTAGTAGCAGGATTTGTCACATGGGATAGCACTGCACCATAGTCTCCCACACCCCCTTTTCCCAAAGAGCAGAAATCCTGCTCTGCCTCAAGAGCTTATATTGAGAATATAGGTATGTAATTCATTGGCTACTTGTTACGTGTAAGCCAGGTAGTGGATATTGCTAGTTGTCTATCCATTATCCATTCTCCTCTTCTCCTTTCAGGAGAGAATCCAGATTTTGTTTAGGGGACCAGTCTGCCCAGAAAAATAAGCCCTCAATGGTCCAACATCAATCATATATAAGGGTGGCCTAGGAGCACACTTCTGGCCAGTGAGATGTAAGCAGAAGGTGTCTGTGGATTTCGGAAAATATTTTGATAGTGCGACCCCTTCATTTTTCCCACTTCTATGACTGCCTGACACACAGGTTGAGCGGAAGCAGCCATCTGTGACCGTGCAGTGACAAGCGTGAGGGTGAACACACACTAAGGATGGTACAGGGGAGGAAAGAGCCTGGAACAATAAAAGAATATGCTGGACAACTCTGGGTCCAGGCTTAATTGTTATATGAAAACAGTAACATATACAGAGGGCGCCAAAAAAATGAATACACATTTGAAGAAAGGAAAAAACTGTATTAATATATATCATTAACAAAAGATGAATACAAGTCACGTTTGACTTCTGCATTTACAAGAGGTGCTCAAAGTTTTTACCCTCAGCATCAGATACTTCTGATTATGACAAACTACTGCTTGAGCAATGTTGACCAAAGTGTCAACATCTCTTAAAATGTGTATACAATTTTTTGGCACCCCCAGTATTGTGTTAAGCTACTATTAATACATTTGAGTTCCCTTCTGCTGCAAGCAGCCAAACATGTTCTTAACTAATAAAGACCGCTTTTCAAAATTCTGCAAAGTCTATTGATTTCTCATAACAATAGCAGAATATTTGCCCCAAATAATTCATTCCACAGGAAGTTCACCCTGTAAAAGTTCTACCTACTTCTTCAAGGCCAGGTTAACAGCGGCATTTTGGACAAGTCCTTAACCTTTCTAAAACTCACTTTCTCCACCTCTAAAGTGGGATGAAAATATCACCTACTTCATAAGGTTGCTATGAGGATTAACTGAAATAATTTGTAAACATTTCTTGGCAAAAAATAAGCACTAAAACAAGTGAATCCATTGTTGTTTTTTTTTTAATTGTATAATCTTGACTGGAAACGACCATATCAAAGGCACATTGTAAAGTACTAATAGACATTAATTAATGAATAGCTAACAGTGGTTCTCTAGTTGCTGGGATTACGTTTTCCTCTTCTGAATTTTATAAATTTTGTTGAATAAACACATTGATTATTTTATAATGAAAAATCAGTTTTATAAAAAAAGAAACCTAAATGAGAGCTGGTGCTATATATTAAATATAAGAAAACTGTTTATTTTATTTTATTTTTTAATTAAATTTATTAGAATGACATTTGTTAGTAAAATTATATAGGTCTCAAGTGTATATTTCTATAATACATCATCTATATATTGTATTGTGAAAACCCTTATAATTAAAACCCAAACCTTATAATGTACATCTTCCCAGGTACCTCCTGACAATTGTATATTGATTACTTGTTTACAAGTACTATTATAAGCACTTCACATATTAACTTATTTAACTCATCCAATGCCCTTAGGATATGGGTACTATTAAAACCTCTTTTTATATAGTTAAGGATACTGAGGCACTATGAAGTAAGACAACCTGCCATGGCTTCAGTTGCTGGCCTGGGATCCAACCCTGACAATCTCCTCTGTGTTCCAGAATTTTAGCCCTTATTCTCTGCTACCATATGAGGACTCATATATGACCATGGTCCAAGATGGTTCATAATAAGTAAACTTTTTTCAAATAAATTATCTACAACAAATGTTGATCTGTTCCTTTCCCTTATAACAGTTCTACAATAAAAGCATCTATGTATTTTTTTGACACTGCAAGTATGATTAGTGGCATTGAGCTTCTTTTCATATGTCTATTGGCCATTTGTATGTCCTTTTTTGAAAAATTTCTATTCAGGTATAAAATCAAAATTGATAAAAGACTTAAGTAAGACCCAAAACCATAAAACTCCTAGAGGAAAACATAGGTAGTAAACTTTCTGACATTGCTGTTAGTAATATTTTTTTTCTGAAGTTATCTCCTTGGGCAAGGAAAACAAAAAATAAGCATTCATTTTAAAAGTTAGTTGAACTGTGATTTTAAAAAATTTTCTTGTAGTTCAGCTTACTTATTCAAACCAGTTTAGATTTTGTAAAAAATATATATATATATATATCAAAGTCAGTAATAATTTGGATTATGATGTTCACCCCTCCTTTCAATCCCAAATCCCTATTAATCAATATATTATATTATATTATATTATATTATATTATATTATATTATATTATATTATATTATATTACTTATTGTATTTATGGTATTATATTACATATTATACAATACACATATTACATAATAACATACATTTAAAGTATAAATTTATAATTGATTTGGGGCTCTATTTAAAAGACTGAGAATGTTAGAATGAGGGGGAAAATGTAATGATGCCTGTGTGAATACAAACACATATGCATGTATACATATATACACACAAACAAATTTTAACAATAAGCTATTTGAAAAAGGCATACCTAAACCACAGCACCAGAAGTTTAAAAATAAACATGTATTCTACAAATAAAGTAAGTGTAACAATAATATTATCTGACATATAATTCAAGGTGACAAGTATTACACAGGACAAAGATGAATATCTCATATTGCCAACACTGTGTCATCCATTATAAAGAAATAACAGTTTTGAACTTTTATGAACCTCACAGCATAGCTTTGAAACATATGAATATAATAGAAAAAAAATGTATAAAAAAAGTAATGGAAAAATATACATAAAGATTTATTATACCTTTTTCAAAAATCAACTAATCAAGGAGAAATCAAAAGATATCTTGAGACAAATGAAAATGAAAACACGACAACCCAAAATCTATGGGATACAGTGAAAGGGGTCCAAAGAGAGAAATTCATAGCATCGCAGGCCTACCTAAAGAAACAACAAAAATCACTAATCAACAGTTTATCTTCACATTTAAGGGATCTGGAAAAAGAAAAGCAAAATAAGCCCAAAGGGAATACAGGGAAGGAGATAATAAAAATCAGAGAGGAAATAAATGAAATAGAAACCAGAAAAACAACACAAAAAATCAATGAATCCAAGAGTTGGTTTTTAGAGAAGATAAACAAAATCGACAAACCTTTAGCTAGACTCATTTAAAAAAAGAGAGAGAGAACCCAAATTAATAAAATCAGAAATGAAAGAGAAGAAGTGACAACAGATTCCACAGAAATACAAAAAAATTTAAGAAATTACAAGGAGCAAATATATGCCATCAAATTTGACAATCTGGAAGAAATGGACAATTTTCTAGAAGCATAAAACTTTCCAAGGCTAACTCAAGAAGAAACAGAAAACCTGAATACACTGATTACCATCAGGGAAATTGAATCAGTAATCAACAATCTCCCAACAAACAAAAGCCCTGGACCAGATGGCTTTACAGGTGAATTTTACAAAACATTCAAAAAAGAATTATCATTTATTCTCCTCAAGCTCTTCCAAAAAATCCAGAAGGAGGGAAGCCTCCCAAACACTTTTTACAAGGCCACTTTGTCTGATCCCAAAATCAGACAAAGACACCACAAAAAAAGAAAACTACAAGCCTATATCTCTAATAAACATAGATGCAAAAATCCTCAACAAAATATTAGCAAACAGATTCAGCAATACATTAAAAAGATCATACACCATGATCAAGTCGGATTCATCCCCGGTATGCAAGGGTGGTTCAACATCCACAAATCAATTAATGTAATACACCACATTAACAAAATAAAAAATAAAAATCACATGATCATATCAATAGATGCAGAAAAGCATTTGACAAAATCCAGCAGCCATTTATGATAAAAACCCTTAAGAAAGTGGGAATAGAGGGATCATATCTCAACATAATAAAGGCCATATATGATAAACCCACAGCTAACATCATACTCAATGGGAAAAAGCTAAAACTATTCCCCTTAAGATCAGGAACAAGGCAAGGTTGCCCACTTTCTCCACTTCTATTCAACATAGTGCTGGAAGTTCTAGCCACAGCAATCAGACAAGAAAAAGAAATAAAAGGCATCCAAATCGGTAAGGAGGAAGTAAAACTGTCATTATACGCAGATGACATGATACTATATAGAGAACACACTAAAGACTCTACCAAGAGACTATTAGAGCTGATAGATGAATTTAGTAAAGTAGCAGGATACAAAATTAATATTCAGAAATCAGTTGCATTTGTATATATCAATAACAAAATATCAGAAGGAGAAATTTAAAAAACAATCCCATTTACAATTGCTTCAAAGACTATAAAATAACTGGGAATAAATTTAACCAAAGAAGTAAAAGATCTGTACTCAGAAAATTATAAGACACTGAAGAAAGAAGATACAAATAGATGGAAACACATACCATGTTCATGGATAGGAAGAATTAATATAGTTAAAATGTCCATACTGCCTAAGGCAATATACATATTCAACGCAATTCCTATCAAACTTCCAATGACGTTTTTCACAGAAATAGAACATATAATCCTAAAATTTATATGGAACCATAAAAGACTCCGGATAGCCTCAGCAATCTTGAGAAATAAGAACAAAGTGGGAGGTATAACGATACCTGACATCAAATTATACTACAAGGCTACAGTAATCAAAACAGCATGGTACTGGCATAAAAACAGACACGTAGATCAATGGAACAGAATAGAGAGTCCAGAAATAAATCCATGCATATATGACCATTTAATCTATGAAAATGGAAGCAAGAATTTACGGTGGGGTAAAGATAATCTATTCAATAAATAGTGCTGGGAAACCTGGACAGACACATGCAAAAAAATGAAGCTGGACCACCTCCTTACATCATATACAAAAATAAATTCAAAATGGCTTAAAGACCTAAATGTAAGGTCTGAAACCATAAAATTCCTAGAAGAAAATATAGGAAGAAACTTTACAGACATTACCCGGAGTAAGATTTTTACTGATATATCCCCTCTCACAAGGGAAGTATGAGAAAAAATAAACATGTGGGATTACATCAAACTAAAAAGTTTTTTCACAGCAAAGGAAACAATCAATAAAACAAAAAGGGATCCTACTGAATGGGAAAATGTATTTGCCAATGATATATCTGATAAGGGGTTAATATCACAAATTTATAAAAAACTCATTCAACTCAACTCCAAAAAAACAAGCAACCCAATTAAAAAATGCGCAGAGGACATGAAGAGACATTTTTCTAAAGAGGACATACAGATGGCAAACAGACATATGAAAAAATGCTCAACCTCACTAACCATCAGAGAAATGCAAATAAAAACCACAATGAGATACCACCTCAACCCAGTCAAAATGGCTATCATTAATAAATCAACAAACAACAAGTGCTGGTGAGGATGTGGAGAAAAGGGAACGCTTATGCACTGTTGGTGGGATTGCAGATTGGTGCAGCCACTATGGAAAACAGTATCTCAAAATTCTGAAAATATAACTACCTTATGCCCCTGCAATTCCACTCCTAGGTATCTATCCAGAGAAATTTAAAACTCCAATTCAAAAAAATTTATGCACTCCTATGTTTATTGCAGCACTATACACAATAGCTAAGACATGGAAACAACCGAAATGCCCATTGGTAGACGACTAGATTAAGAAACTGTGGTACATTTATACAATGGAGTATTATGCAGCCATAAAGAAGAAAGAAATTTTACCATTTACAACAACATGGATGGACCTAGGGAACATTATGTTAAGTGAAATAAGCCAGACAGAGAAAGACAAATACCATATGATCTCACTTATATGTGGAATCTAAAGAAAAGAAAAAGTGAATGAACTAATCAGAAACAGTTTCTGAGACATAGAGGAAAAACTGAGGGTTGGTAGATGGGAGGGGAGGTGGGGATAAGGGGGAAGGTGAATGGATTAGAAAGCACAGTCAGTAACCACAAGATTGCCACGGGGATATGAAAGTTAATTTGGGGAATATAATTAATAATGTTGTAAAGATTTTGTAGGGTATCCGATGGACACGTCTCATTAGGGAGACCATCTCAGGGATGATGTAGATGCCTGATCACTGCACTGTACACCTGAAGCTGAAGCTGAACAACAATGAATGTCAACTACAAGTTTATATATACAAGAAGCAGAGTACAGCATTAGGAATAGAGACAGTGGAAATGTAATGGCTGTGTGCGATGCCAGAGGGATAGTGGATGGGGGGAGGTGGGTGGACACAGTGTGAGGGATATAAATGATAAACGTCTAAGTATTACTTTGTTTTGTGCACCTGAAACTAATAAAAAAAACTGGAGAAATATTCTAATTAAAAAATCAACTAATCAAGTAAGGAGGCAAAGAATTTTAATTACATAATAATAACGTGATCCATTTTTATATAGTAAAATATAGCAAGTGTGTAATTATGTTGCTGTGTTGGGAATTAACATTTTTAATGTATGAAAAGAAAGTATAAAAATAATATGAAACAGCAAATCTTGTAACATTAAATTTAAATTGGGAACAGTACTATATCATGAACCCTTTAGAAAAAAAAAAAAAGTATGTATTTCCTAGTTCTGCCCACCAAAAGGACCTAAAAGACATGACTACCCAGTACAGTAGCACTAGTGCTCCTATACACAGGTTGTGCTCCATAAATACCCAGCTTCTTTGGAGATGTGGCTGATTACAAGTCTGAAACATAAAATACAGATATTTCTGAGACACCTTTTCCAGAACTCAAAGGTGTCCTTCCGGACACCTTTTCCACAAACTAATGGAGTTATGAGCAAATGATATAAGAATCAACATGAAAGAAGAAGGGACACATGAATAGTGAAGAGAACAAAATCTACATCTTATTCAAATCTATTGAATAGAAAAACCCGTGAGTATAAAAAAGAAAAAAAGAAAAACAAAACAGAAATTTATAATGATACTTAATAAAGAGAAAGCTGAAATAAAACAGATTCAAATCTTGAACATCACTGCAAATAACTATTACAACAAAAGACATGTAGCTAATAAATGTGGAAGAGAAAATAGAATTTAAAAAATAAGTGGACTTCCAGTTTCTGCTTCTGTAGGTAAGGAGCTTGGAAGACAGCACACCATCTTGACAAGTGAAAAGCTGAACAGACTGAAAAAGCAACAATTCTTCATGGATCCATCAGAAAGGTGAGGACACAGGACAAACCACTAGCCCAGATATTGGTGAGACAGACAGGCAAAACCTGGGAGTCACAGCTTATTGGAACAGAGTCAAGAGCAGAAACTGCCACAAGAACAGTGCCAGGGAAGGAAAACCTAAACTATAACTAACAAATTGCTGGAAGTTCAGTGTAGACAAGCATGAGAGTTAAAAACTTCAGGGGGTTCTAATCACAGAGAGACCCCCCACACACACACACACACACACACCCAGGAGCTCAACCATGTTCTCACTGTAAATATCAGAGAAAAATCCCCCTATGCTTCCAGCGTGGGGCAGGGAAAAAGAACCAGCTGGAAATAAACCACAGCACTCTGTTCTACTTAACAAAGCCTGCTGGGGGGGTGGGGGGGGAAGGGTGGGAGATGAGGGTAAGGGGGATCAAATATATGGTGATGGAAGGAGAACTGACTCTGGGTGGTGAACACACAATGGGATTTATAGATGATGTAATACAGAATTGTACAACCTGAAATCGATGTAATTTTACTAATAATTGTCACCCCAATAAATTAAAAAAGCCTGTCCTAAAGAGAAACTACTTAAACAGAGCTGAACCTACTGAGGTCTTCCCAGAGCCTAACTGACCTGAGAGAGGAAAATAATCAACTCCAGTCAGTTCCAGACTTTCACATGGGAGAAGGGAAATATCCATCTCTAGCCCATTCTAGTCACCGTGTTCCATCTAAGGGAAGAGAAAAAACAGAGAAACACTTGTGAAGTGCACAGTCCAGAGGCAGGGGCTCACTTAAAGACTGAGACCTACTCATAGCATTGTAGAATAATTCCCATTCCCCCACCCTTACCACCGCTTTCCTAAAGGCCTATTTACAGCAGTTGCTTTTACCAGTTCATTATGTCTGGCTAGCAAGAAAAAATTACAAGGCATACTAGAAGGAAAAAAAAAGAAAGAAAATGCACAGAAAGAGCCTACACTGTCATATATAGAGGGTGCCAAAAATAAAAATGTATACACATTTTAAGAAAGGAAAACTGTATTAAAATTGTAATACTCAATATACACCGATGACAAAAGATGAATACAAGTCACATTTGACTTCTGCAATTACAAGAGGTGCTCAGAGTGGTCACCATCAGTGTCCAGACACTTCTGATTGCGGCAAACTAGTGCTTGAACAACATTGACCAAAGTGTCCACTTGTATACATTTTTTGGCACCCCCGGTGTGCCAATGTCCTTAACAAAATTATTTTAAAATTACAACCAGCAATATAAATATATGAAGGATAAATATTCTGATCTATTTGGATTTATCCAAGGAATGCAAAGATGGTTTTACATCCAAAAATCAATCAACATAACTCACTATATTAATACACAAAAACAAAACAAACCATATAATCATCTCAATATATGTTTAAAAGGCATTAGACAAAATGCAGCAGCTGTTCATGGTAAAAGTCAGGAATAGAAGAGAAATTCCTTGAACTGACAAAGGGTATTGATGAAAAACCTACTGCCAACAATGAATTTGATGGAGAAAAATTGAAATCTTTCCCTCTAAAATTGAGAGCAAGGCAAGACTGTTCATTCTCACTATCTGTATATTAACTTGGGACTGGAGGTCCTAGGCAGTGTAATAAAGCCAAACAAGTATATGAAAGGCATAGAGATTAGATGGAAGAAGTATAATTGTCTTTATTTGCATATGACATGGCCATCTATGCAGGAAATCCTAAGGAATCTACAAAAAAAGTTAATAGAACAAATAGGTGAGTTTAGAAAGTGAATAAATGTCAATATACAAAACCCATTTCTATTTCTATGTGCTAGCACAAACAGCTAAAAATTCAAATAAAAGTTGAGTGCCATTTATTATAGCACTCAAAGACATGAAATACTTAGGGGCAAATTTAACAAAGAATGTCAAAGACTTAATACTAAAAACTATGATTGTTGCTGAGAAAAATTGAAGGCCAAATAAATGGGGAGAAGTGGCATAAACATGCATTGGAAAATTCAATATTGTCAAAACTCCCAGACTTATAATGCGATTCAAGAAAACTTCAATAGAAATGACAACAGATTCTTGGAATAGAAACTGATAACGTGATTCCAAAATTTATGGAATGGCACAAGACCCAGACTATTAAGGAGAATTTTGAAGAACAAGGTTGAATTATACTACCTGACTGCAAAATTTAGAATAAAGCTAGTGTAATTAAGATAGGGTGATATTGGCAAAAAGATAGATGTATGGATCAATAAAACAGAATGGAGAATTTAGAATTGAACCACACATAATCAATTGATTTTTTGCAATGCACCAAGGTTATTCAAGGTAATCCAATGGGAATAAAATAACCATTTAAATAAATGATGTTAAAACAATTTTACATACACATGGGAAAAATTTAACCTTGACTATTACTTACCATCAAATCCAGAAATTAACTCAAATAGGTTATAAACCAAAATATAAAAAGACATAGAAGGAATCTTATGAGTTTGGGGCACAAAGCACAAATAGCAGAAACCATTAAAAATTGACAAATTTTATCAAAATTTAAAAATGTTTGCTCTTCAAAACAAATGTTAAAAAATTAAAAGGCAAGCCACAGACTGCAAAAAAAAAATATTTCAGACACATATATCTGAAAAATAACTTATAAACCAGAATACATAAAAATATATGAAAATATATAATATTTAAGGAGACAAATCAATTGTTAAAAATGAGCAAAATAGTCAAACAGATTCTTCACTAAAGAATATATATGAATAGCAAATAAGGACACGACAAAGATGTTTAAACTTATTAGTAATTAGTAATTAGGGAATTGAAAACTAAAGCCATAACAAGATATTACTGCACACTTGCTACAATAGCTAAAATGTAAAAGTGATGGAAAGATGAGGAATGTGTTAGAGGTCTCCAAAGAAACAGAACCAATAGGAAGGGATATATCATGAGGGACTGGCTCTCAAGATTTTGGAGGATAAATCCCACAGTCTTTCATCTGTAACCTGGAGGATCAGGAAAGTTGGTGGTGTAATTCTAGTCCAAATCTAACGGCCTAAGAACCAGGGACCCCAATGTCCTAGGGCAGGAGAAGATGGGTGTCTCAGCTCAAACATAGAGCAAATTCGCCCTGCCTCTGCCTTTTTGTTCTATTTAGGCCCTGAATGAATTAGATAATGCTCACTTGCCTTGGTGGGGGTGATCTTCTTTACTCAGTCTATTGATTCAAATGTTCCAGAAACACCCTCACAAACATATCCAGAAATACCAGCTACATATCTGGGAATCCCTTAGCTCAGTCAAGTTGGCACATCAAATTAACTGTCACATGGAACAACTAGAATTCTCATACATTGCTGGTGGGAATGAAAAATGCTATAGCCACTTTAGAAATATGTTTGGCAATTTTTTATAGTTAAGCCTACACTTAGCATTTAACCCAGAAACTCCACTGCTTTGAAATTTAAAGACAAAAAATGAAAACATGCATCGACCTAAAGACTTGCCAAATGTCCATCAACTAGTGAACGTATATACAATTGTGCTATATCCATGCAATGAAATAGTCCCCAGCTATAAAAAAAAAAGAACTAGTAATACATAAAATATTATAGATGAATGTCTGTCGCGTCCCGCACGATGAGGGTTGTGGGGAGCAAGGAGGGCTGCACAGGGTTAAGAAAGACAGCAGCCAAGAATAGTGTGCAAGCGGGGCCAAGGGACTCCAGCCTCAAAGACTGAGGGCCAAATCGGGCCTATGCATAGCTTTTATTAGTTAGGTGGGAAAGTAAAGGAGATAAAGCTTGTCAATCTCAAGATCTGTGAATCCCATACATTATAATAGGAAACTAATTCAAGCCAATCACCCTTGCCTGCAGGCAGCTGAATGGTAAGTCTCAGGATGTACGTACTTCCCCAAGAGACAAAACCTTTGTGCATATGAATAGATGGAGAGCACATCATTGAGTCACTTCCCTTGCAGGTTGTGGGAAGAAATGCAGCCACAGAGGCAGAGGCTCTCCTTAGCCGGGGAAGGTGGGGGGCTGTGCCCACCTCTATCAGCCCCGTGGATTCTCTTGTTGGTCCCCACGTGACTGTGCCTGGCTTGGGTTGTCGCCCCCCACCCCCTGTGGGGAATCTTACTCGTCATTGGCTAACCAGCCATCTTTCTGGGGCCAAACAGGGAGACAGATACCACTGATATTTAAGCAAACTACACTGACAGGAAATGCTTATAGAAACACGCCATTTCATTTTCATTTTCAAGCAAATTACAAATTCCAAAAACTTCCTCAGAAAGGACCAACATGAATTCTCATTCATTTGTTAGGTTTGATTGCTCCTGAGAAAATGGTTAAAAGTTTTCTGTTTTTTTAAGATATAAACATGTGCCTACCTATATAGACATAATTAAGAAAAGTGTGCATAGTTAAGTGACTTTGACAGCTTAATAAAAGATATTTTTATTTAAGGGCCTTAAGGTAGAATTACTATAAAATACAGAGCTAATGACAACATTTCAAATAACCAGGAGCAACAAAAAGAACATAGAAAACTAAGATCAAACAAATATGAAAGCAATAATATACACACACACATGTTTTGGGGGGAAATCTATTTTAAAGGAGAATTTTAATACTGCATAGCACACATTTAACAAAATAAAAATTTCACTGTGGAAATAAGAACGGAAATCCTAAAATATGGCTTTCCACAAAGTTTGCTTTGCTAAACCTGGGCTTCACACAATTCGTGTGCAGCCAGCCTTGGATTACAGTCTCATGGTAAGAGAGGTGAGGCCATTGTGGGGAGGAGAAGACCGAGTAAGCCCTAACACACATGGTCCACAGCAACCAGCAATCCCTTTTCCTGCTGCCACCTGCCCACAATCATCATGTAAAACCCTCTCATGGGCTCACTCTGCCTGCCTCCCATGACATCTGGGAACCTTTCCTGGCAGTGCCTCCAGAATCCACCAACTCCACCTTTTTGAGTCAACAATGCCATCCCTTTTCCTGAGCTCTCCCTGCTTCCAGGAACCTATGGCTTCAGATTGTTCTTTTCTTCCTGCCCCATGCACACCTAAAATACCATTGCATTTGCGCTCTATGCTCTATAAGGAGCTGGTTTAACCCATTTCCTACAACTCAGCTCACATTCCTGGAATCCCAGAGTGGGAAAATGCTGAAAGGCAAGAAAGTCAAACATAAAGTCTGAGCTACTTCACTTAAGCAAGAGTAAGACTTTACACTCCTCCAAGAAATAGGAAGGGCTTGTGACCGACTTTATTCTCCCTCAGTGAAGAATCCTAGGAAACATCAAGAACCCGCACATTGGAGTTCTATATGAATGCTAAGGATGGTAAAACAAATGCCAAACATAACTGACAGGAAACATCCAAAGGCTGTGGAAATACTGGCAAAGACAGTCACAGATATCCCTGTATCTCTTAGAACATTCTCTGTCTCCACCCTACCTTCCTGCAAAATAAAATATCTGTAGATATAAACAAAGTTCAAAGTAGCCTGGAGGGGCCCTTGAGATGTTTAGGTCCTTGAGAGATTTGAACTCCAAGGGCTTGTGGAAGGAATTCCAATGTCGAGGTCCCTGGGTTTCCTGAGACCATTGGTTAGGGGAGGTGGGGGGGTAAGTACAAGTTTTTCTATGTCACGAGTTTCAAGGAACATAGTACATCCCAGTAAAAGGACAAGCTGGGGCTAACTGCTTAGGATTTAGGATTTACTCTAGTAAAGGTATAGGAGATGTTTGAGTTCCTTTTTATGCTGCTTCTGCTTATCGGGAGGCAGACTTTCAAGGCAAGAGTCCTGCCTATAAATTAAGAAGATGCTTTTGGGGGGAGCATTTACCACGTTGCATCTCTTGGGGTCTAACCCTGTGAAAGAGACACTGTTCAGGTGCAGTTGGCACTTTAATAGTTTCCATGAAAATTCTTGAAAGTTTCTAGGGGGAAATTACCTCCACCACAAACAATGAAAATGCATCCTTTCAAGGCCCAGGGAAGACACACAGTGTGACAAACTTACAATTCATCAAGTCCCCTCAAAATATCATGAAAAGTGGGTATAAATAAGTTTATAGTATAAACAAAGTCACCTCAATAAAAATATAATACAGAATATTAATTAGTGGCCATTAATCTGGTAATTCTTTCAACTCTCAAACAAACCAGCTTCCCAAATGTATTGCTCTTTCTGGAAAATATAACACTTGGAGTTAGAATCCTCATCAAGAGGTTGGTGATGACCTGCAAACGTCCTTCTAAATTTTAAATGAGATAATACAGTGACTAGATAAAGAAAATATTAAATAGATGATTTTTGTTTTTCTGTAAATATCTATCCCCCTTCACCTTGACTTCTCCTGTTTGCTCATGCTGCCGAAAAGGCCCCCAAATTCCTGATCCCATCACAAACCAATGTCAGAAAGACCCGTCACTGGATCATTAGAGAATAGTGGCTTCTATACTGCCCTTAACATGGTGGATGTGAGCTATGGATCAGCTGTAGTTACACTTGCATAGAAATGGAGATTCAGAGCACAGATTTAGCCAGTCAAGGAATATCTACCAGAGCAGCTTGTTAATTACATGTGCAAAACACTATAATATCATAGCATCTATCCATCCAGGAAACGTTCCTTTACTTGCTGTTTGAAAGCAATGATTTCCATAGTTGACTTGTGTACAATTATTTCTTCAGTGACTGAATGTCTGCTTAAAGTAGTTCAAGAGTTCAGAAAATTCCCTCTGGGGTGACTATAAGGCAGGCATAGTATTTAGGATATTATAAAATTACCTTTAGAATTCAGATTAACAAACATTTAACAAGTGCCCTATAAAGTGTCACACACTGCTGCGTGCCCGGAAAATAAAGACGAATAAGACAGGGTAGAGTATGCCTTCAAGGAGCTCAGAGAGACAAAGAAGCAGCTGATTCCTGCATCGTGTGAAACCAAGTGTTATGATAGAGAATGGTCCCAGATCTAGCCATCACGGGAGAGAGAGGCTGAAGAGGTGATGGCTTGGAAGAGGTGATGTAAGAGCGTCTTGGACAGTGAATGACACAAGCCAAGAAAAACAGTTTGGAACAGAATAGAGTGTCTGAGGTGGGAGCTGGGCAGAGAGTGGAAATCAGGGTGGGTCAGAGCGTAGAGAATCTTGCTGATATATTATATGAAAGAGCTTAGAACTCAAACTAGGATGCACAGGGAGCTGCTCAGAAGCTTATTCAGAGGGATGTCATGGTTAAAACTGTCCTCTAGAGAGAAGACTCTAGTAATCTGTCTAGACAGATAGGGTGCTGCAGTTCAGAGGTTATTGCCGTGGCCCAAACAAAGGATAGTAAGGCCAAATCTCAGCTAGGAGCTGAAGGTGTGGATGAGAGAAGAAAGGGTGAAAGCACATAGGCAGTACAAACCGTGATCCTGGATCATTCACCACACCTATATGGAAGGTAAGGTAGAGAATGAGTCCCCGTTTCTTCACTTGAGTGAGCAGCGATACCAACAACATGACAAGAATACAAGATAATTCTCTTAACCAATAAGCTGCCACATAGCATCATGGGCACTGCAGCACATGAGCTTTTGAGCCAGAGCTCTTGGGTTCAAACTCCATCCCCAGTGTTCAGAAGCTAGGTTAACAGACGAGCATGTCGATCTTTCTATGGACATTTCATCACCCATAGAAAAGAGATGATAATGGTAGTACTTATTTCACAGGGTTTATGAGGAATATATAAGTAAATATATTTAATATTCTTAGAATAGTTTCTGGGACACAGCAAGTAATGAACAACCATATATATATATGAAAAACACTCAAGGTGAGAAGATGAATGGTACAAAACCCAAACTGCAGGAAACCCAAAGTTCAAGAACATAGAGAGTAAGTGGAACATGAGGTAGATAAAAAAAGGAGAGGAGTACAGTTTCCAGGAGGAGGAGTGAGAAATTGTCAGATGCAGCAGAGAAATCCAGCAAAATAAAAGATAATAAAGGGTGTTAAAGGTAGCAGGTGAGTATACAATGAAATATAACTTCTCATATTCTTCTTCAGATGGAGCTCTAGTGTGTGTGTTTTTTTCCTATTGTGTTTTGAAAGCAGAAAGAGAGACTACTTCTCTCTCAGATGTTGTCAGTTCTATTTCACCAAACCAATAAAAGACATAAGAGCAAATGTGATTTGAGACAACTGGCTAACTATTTAGGAAAAATAAAACACAACCAAACTGGATCTGTACATCATTCCTTACCTCAAAATAAACCCTAGGTATGTGAAAGATTGATATGTAAAATATGAGGTCAAAATATATGAGAATAAAATCATGAACATTTTGTAATTTAGGGGCAAAAGACTACTATTTTTAAACATGAAAAAAATATGCAGACACATTAAAGAAAGTGATTTACAACTTCTTTGTAGAAAAAAAATATCAGAAAGAAACTAAAAACCTACTAAATATAAATATCTAAAAGACTTATTTGAACAATCGCGTGGCCAAGATCTCCATATGATTGCTCAAATAAGTTGAAAAACTGTAACAAGTTTATAAGAAAAGTGCAATACCCCAGTAAAAAAGTGGTCAAAGGCCATGAGTAATTCACAAGAAATAAAAACAAATGAATAACAAATTTTTGAAAATATTCTTAATGTAAATGTAAATTAAATCCATAAAGGAATTTTATTTATAACCATTCAGACAGGCAAAGATTAACAAAACATTTATATTTTTTTAATGTCAAGGTTATTAGAAAAAAACAGTCACTAATATTCACTAGTATTTGGAGTTTAGATTATTAAAATATTTTGGAGGTCATTTAGCAATAACCATTAAATTTCAAGTGCAAATATCAGTCAATTCATCCTACAAAATACCTGTCCAGTATACTTTAGAACCGTCAAAGTTTTGGGAAACAATCAAGATATAGTCACAGACCAGAAGAAACAGGAAAATGACGACTAAGTGTGATTCGTATCCTGGATTGGATTCTGGAACAACAACAAAATACATTAGTGGAAACATCCTACTGCAATCTGGAGTTTAGTGTGTAGCAGTAATGTACCAATGTTGGCTTCTTACTTTTGACAACTAAACAGTTTATTACATTACCGTGATAACATAAGATGTTAATTTTAGAGGAAACTTGGTAAGGGGTATATTATCTTAGCAGCTTTTCTGTAAATCTAAAATAATTTCAAAATTAAAAGTTTGTTATAAATTCATTTAACCATCAATTCCATGTCTAAGAACTGTATCCTATAAAAATATAGCAACAAATATGAAAAAATTTGTATATAAGAATATTCATTGCACATTAATTATAATTTAAAAAAACAACCGTTGTAGAAAAAGAGATCAAATAATTGGATGAGGCTATAACCATAAAATGTACTATGTATCCATTAGAAAGGATATGTTTTGGACTTATAACTACTAGCAAAAAGTTGTCTATGTTATAGTGTATAAAAAAAAAGAAAGTTGTTATATACAGATAATAAAGAGGTAGAATGATAGAAATAGATATTTATAGCTAACACATACATGTGTGTATATAATATGCCTAGAAGAAATCTGGAAAAAATACATATAATTGGTTTCTGAGAGATAGGAAAGTAGATTTTCACTTTCCAACTTTTTTGAATATTTTTCCCTTGAACACTGTTATTTTAGTTATTGGAATTGTACAGTTGACATGCTTCTTTTCAAATATTGTAACAGAAAGAATGATAGACAGTGAAGAATCAGAAAATTTAGAGAAAAGTTGCAGCTTTGCCATTGGCTATATGATCTTGTGCATGTGACTTAATATAATTGGCCCCAACTTTTTTCTGGATAACGGGAGAAAGTGGGATTTGATCCCCTCTAAACATCTTTCTCAGACCGAAAATTCTATTAGTCTATTGTCTTGAAGACCGGGTAATCTTTCCACTCTAACATCTGTAGAAATTTATGTATTTGATCTCACAATGTCTCTGTTAAGAGGTAATAAATATTATCTTTTAGCTGATGGAGGAGGAGGTATGGGGTAAAAATGAGATATTAACTCAGTCACTAAAGGAGGGTTATGAAGCCAATTTGGGACTCTTGTGTCTGATTCATAATGAACACAGCTGGCTTGTTGGAAATACATTCAGTTACTTGACACATTCATCTTTTAGAAAATGCTTTTGACCCAATAGCTGGACAACATCACCCGGAGAGACAATATACTCTCAGAGGTGAACTGACATTTCAAAGTCACCATGGTTCAAACTGTCTCTAACCACTTTGTATACTTTAATGAGTTGCTCCTAGTCAACCTCGGGCACACACATTACTAAGGAGAATTCAAACACATTCTTTCCATTCCTAACAATTACATATTTTTCTAAAATCTATTCAGTTATTGTAGACAGTGTAGGTTTATCAATTACCTCTCCAAGCTGTCCATTATCTATTTTGAGAGTATAATTTGTTTCCCGCATAGAGTATGTGTTAACAGCATGATACATTTTACATTTGTAATTAATTTTGAACTGACAAAGAAGGTAGGAAAACTTCTCCCATAAATAAAAGTAATGAATGCAAGTATTTAAACAAAAGGTCCTAGTAATTTCCAGCAACTTAAAAAAAGAAAAAACTCAATCTGCTCTCTGTTTTAAACTAGAAACACCAAGATATCTTTTGTTCCTTCTCCATGACACTCAAGAGATTTTGAAATTCTGATATAAGAAAGGATAATAAATGACAGGGAGGCATACTACATTGAATCTGCAAATGAGAAATTGTTTATTTCTCCATAAAATTAATAATACCAGTTTTGCTGTACATGACTAATTGGCTAGCTCACGCAAAGTTTTATCAAAAAGTCATTTTTTGTAGACATAAATTCCAAACCATGATGAAACTAAATATTTTGCTACTCGTAGCACTTTTAAAATGATAGAGAGCTTGAAATTGAATTACACTAAATGCCTTTATATTTATTTGGCATTAAACCTTATTTTCCTTACTGTCATTCTGCCAGCGTGATATCATCGGTGTTCAAGAGGGATGCTAATGCTATTTATATTACACTGCACTGTCCTCTAATTGACCTTGTTTGTGCAATGGAATGGCTGCTTTTCTCAAGCTGCCAGCCCTTTATTGCAGCATTTTGACCATGCACTAGTGGCTCTTTGTGCTGTTGCTGAGTTCAAGAATCAATACTGCATTCCCCACAGCCAATAAAGGCAGCTGACAGCATGAATTAACTGAGTGTGGCCAGTTGCATGGAGGGCCATTGTCTTTAAGGAAAATCTGGACGTGATTACCAACTTCCATCTCTGAGTGAAGGTTTTAATGCAAAGTGCGAGGTTGCTGTAATTTAATTTTGGCCTGCTGCTCTGACACACTCCCCTTTGCCACTGCCTCATGGAATCCAAGCTATTAATGGCTGCAAACCAAAACACACACGGAGACAAAGGCAAATACTCACAGTCATACAATAGCAGAGGTTTCACCTGACTTGGCCATTCTTTTCCGATACTATTCCTATAACAGTTTCTATTTCTTTAAGCCAATCTTCCTGCCATAGTAATATGTCAAAAATTAAAATTGTTATGACCTCTATTCCTAAATAAAGTTTTCATATATGGTAGGGCTGAAAATATCTGCATATATAACTCATGGCTTTCTATTAGACTGTCAAAATCATGGGGAGGGGGGGATTAGTCTGTACTGCCTCATCTCCCACCCACAGCAAGGTGATTTTCATCCACTGTGTTCCACTGAACTTATTTTCCCTTGAAACAAAATCAAATTGATTCTTTGCCGTCCTTATCTTCTCAGCAGTATTTCATACTGAACTCTTCCTCCTTCGTCAAACAGTCTCATCTCTTGGATTCTGGTTCCCTTATCCTGTGTCCTCAGTGTTGGAGTTCCTCTCTTCTTATCCTAGGCCACTTGTCTTCTCACTTTAATATGGCCCTTCCATGTAGGACCTCATCCTTTTTCATACCTGTAAGTACTTTTCTCTTCCAGGCATTGACTTCCAAATCTTTGTCTCCACCCGCCCAACCCCATGTCTCTCAATAAATTTGGTTGTCCCAGCAATATTTTGAACTCCATGTAACTCACACTAAATGCATCATTTCCTGTTGGATTTTCTAGTTCTGTAAACGATCACTCATCTGTTACACATGCAAGAACCGGGATCTGATCTTTTGATCTTTTCTTTCCTTCACTTCCACACCCAATCAGTTATGGAGTTCTTCTAATCTACTTCTTAATCTTTCAATCCATCCATCCATCCCCTTGGATCTCTACTGGATCTTTCCAAACCACTCTCCCTGACGCCAAGCTTGTCCCTGCCCCCACAATTGAAAAATCTCTATTCTACAACAAATCTTATCTCTCTGTTCATATCACTTTTGTTTAAAACATTTCAAAGTCTTCACAGTGAGACATTATTTACCTCTTTAGCTTCAAGTTTTACAGGGTTTTGTTTCTTGGCTTTCCCCAATGGCATACATGTTGTTGTACAGCCACTAACTCAAGGATTTAAATATTAAAACGACTCCCGCAAGGGATGGTGGGCTGTGCCCCCCTCAACTAAGATTGAACACGGCACCTTGATCTGAGCTGCCGCTGAGCTCCCGGATGGCTCAGTTGGTTGGAGCGCATCCTCTCAACCAGAAGTTTGCCGGTTCAACTCCCGCAAGGGATGGTGGGCTGTGCCCCCTGCAACTAGCAACGACAACTGGACCTGGAGCTGAGCTGCGCCCTCCACAACTAAGATTGAAAGGACAACTTGACTTGGAAAAGTCCTGGAAGTACACACTGTTCCCCAATAAAGTCCTTTTCCCTGTTCCCCTTCCCCAGTAAAATCTAAAAAAAAAAACAAAACAAAACAAAAAAAAGAACGTAGACCGTGACAGAGACTCGTAGTTTGTAACCAGAACAGAGGAAGACACCTATTAGACAATCATTAGCCTCCATGCTTGCAGTTATTGCCTACGCTTCTGCAAGTATGTTAGACACAGAGAAAATCCACAGACAACAAAGTGGGATTTATGTAAGCCTTTAAAAGAGGAAATGACATGTCATTTCTTGCTTTATCAAAAGACCTATATTTCTGAGAGAATCGGGGGATTGAACACATCAGTTCTGTTTATAACAGGCAATGCTTTGGGTTGAAATTAATTCAAGCAGAGTTATTCAAGGGACAGTGTATTATATACAAACCATTTAACTTGAGCTTTAAAACGATTTTTCATGTCTGAGAATTATCAAGAAGATACCAGTCTTGATCAACACTTTCCATAAACTGGAATAAAACCTGTGGCTTTAAAGGCTTTTATTTTAAATGCAAGCATTTGTGAGATCCTTAAAGGCACAGTATCTGATGTAGTCCTACTCAAAAATTTTGTTATTATCATTACTCGTTTTCAGGAGAGTTTTATTTTACCTCTATTGTCCCCCAACATCCTACCCTTTAAAAAAAAACAAACAAAAAAAAAAAAACTAAAGTGCATAATTCTTACATTCCTACTTCCAGAAAAGCTGAAATGAAGATAATAATGCTATAGCTACCTCAGCTGCCTCATTCTCCCCAGAATCTGTAGCCATAAGCTAAGAAATAGGTGTGTTCAACTGAAGTCAGCAGGTGATGCTCCTCCCAGGGTATCTGAAGAAAAGATGTTTGTTGCTTCCCTACTTTTCCTCCCACCAGCTCTTCTGTCTTCCAGGTGATACAGTTCCCTGGCCTGAGAAACATCAAGGCTTTGTGGCTTGGCCACTCAACGCCATCTGAGTGTTCTGCAGACAGTACAAGAGGCAGGTAAAAGGGAAGCATGCACAACTCTCCCTCCTGCTCCCTATCTCTCAAGGTTATAGCACGGACGCAGACTCAGGTTACCTCCAACGAGACTAGTTTGCTGGTCTTTTAATATGTGGTGAGATATGGGGCAGGATGGGAGGGGCATTTCGCACTACATAGATACATTCACTCTCATTAGGAGACGCGGACACTTAGTTCAAGGAGCCGAGGAAGAATCACCGAGTACCTATCTCTACCTCACGCTCCCTTCTTCTGTCAGGGGCCTCCTGGCATGCAAGCATGGCTATTAGGTTTCTTGAAAACAAAGTGGACATGAAGAAGGAGAGAATGTCTTACCCCCTCTATTCTTGGGAAAGTAGAGGTGTGTACCTGCTCCCAAGACTTCAAAGTGACTAATTAAACCCATTAAATATCTTTGCTCTTGATTTATTTTACCGAAAATGATTCTTTGGAGTAACAGGTGATTTTCACCAAGTTCCCTTAATCAATTCTCCAGATTCAGTCTGCCTTAAAATATATTTCATAGGGTTTAGCGTACTTTACACCTTCCTGAAATAACCCTAAGTTGTTAACGACAGTTGTGGTTCTCCGGCCTCTTGACCTGACAGAAGAACGCTAGCGGCCCAGCTCCCTGACACCGTGCAAGTCTGGATGGGGGGTGGGAGGTGACGGGCCACTCATCAAATCCTCACTATGGACATGTCCACAAGAATCACTGGACGTCAAAGCCTGAAAATATATAGGTTTTTTCTCTCTCTTTGGTAATGTGTAAAACCATGCTTATTTGTTCATCTGTTCTCCAACCTCCACCCAAAAAGTGATGTCTCCACGAATAAGAAAATTTGGCTGCTTTTTGTTTTTCGTGCCAAGCCACAGGGTGAATTATCTGGCCAAAGCAAAAGGCCAGGGAGCCTTCTGGATGCTTGCGATGATATACGAGAAGGCTGGATGGCATCAGCTGGGAGAACTGCAGCCAACATTGGAATAATCAAGAGTGACCTACATGCAATAATAGCCTGTGTGACAGTGAAGGGGGGACACCAGGAAGCAGGTGGTCTAGATGACAGAGGATCAATACTCCCGGAGAGGGGATAAAATAGATTCCAAATGGAAAATAAACTCGTAGAGAATACATACAAGAAGGCAAGGGAAGGGGAGGGGAGCTAAGGCAAACCTGCAGGAAACAGCACAACAAAGAGAAAGTGAGGGTGTGTGTGGGGCCCACAGCTGACGTGATGATGAAAACTGACTGTTCAAGAGTGTGGGAGAACACAGTCAATATGAAATTGCCTCCACCGCAAAGAAAGGGGGCAACACGAACACGCAGAAGCTTGAGCTACCCACATCGGCCAGCATCGTCTCTATTCTAATTTAACATGCTTTAAAAAATGTCATCATTTGTAAGAAGTGTTGACAGCCTCAAAACCTTGGTTTTGTTTAGTGAGGCCTCGTTTTTAGTAAGAAAACAAGGACAACACATATTTCATTTCTTTTGAAAATATATTTCAATGAAAAGGGAGATGGAGAGAGGTAAACCTAATTTGCATGATTTAGTTCAAAAGAAATGTTGCTTTGACGCAACCGTGTATATCTGCCGTGCTTCCTGGCTCCCTTGGGAGTTGGTGTGTGTTAACATTCCATTCCTCTTTTTCATTACTGCTATCACATATATTAAAACAGGCACGCACGCACGTACACACACCATAACAGCCACCTCCAATATGAGAACTTGCCCCAGAATTCAATGCCAAACAGAAATAAAACTAAATTCTCTGACAAATGTTAATACGATTTCATTACATTAAAAACAAAACAAACAAACAATAACAACAACAACAACAAAAACAGCTTTGGAATCTCATGACTCTGCATTCCTTTCGTGGGCTGTGGGAATCTGCAGTCAGGGAGTCACACCCCTCTGTAGTCAGGCCCGGAGAATATTTCAGATCTCATCCAAGCATTGGAACATTGCATTATCTATAGCATCATCTCGATTTCTTCCTTTTATTGTTTATAATGGAAACTTGCAGTGGGTTGTTGCTCCTATGCCAGGGGAGTAGTAGGGTATCTTATGTCCCATTGCTTGCTCAGGCACAGGGAGAATTTTCTCCCAACCACTGAAAGCCTATGTGGGAATCAGAAATCCAGGACTGTGATTTTCCTAAAGAAACAGCTTTGAAAACCTCTAGCTATTCCTGCAATGCAGCAGATGTGCGGGTTGCTGCCAAGCTCCGGCTAGCTCTCAAAAATGCTGACACAAAGGCTGAGACTCCGTGAGGAACCAAAGTCATGTTTGCACAGAGCTGTCGGGTCCATGATATGGGCTCCTAGGCATGCCCTTCAGGCACACCTTTTCATTCCTGCAACTCCATGCCGCTGAGAAAGGTCTTGCTTTCCATGTCTTTCTGCTTACTCCACCTCGACTGTTAGTTCCATGAGGGCAAGTCTGTGTAGTCCTTTCACAGCCAGCACAGAGCCTGGCACATGGTAGGAATTCTACAATTCCTTGCTAGATGGATAAATGGAATGAATACCTCGAAGAAGGTCCCCTAAAAGCCGAATCACTTCCTGAATCTGGCAGGTAACCCTTTGTACCTAAAGGAAGATATGTAACTAATTGAGACTCGCACACTTCCCTTCTGCCTACAACAGAAGAAAAGCCAAATGTGCCCTTGAGGCCGAGGGCATGCTCCTTTCCTGTTCTATGATCTGCTTGGGCACTCAGCCTGTGTTTCTCAGAACAGCCCTCACTTACATGCTGCCCTGGGCTGGTCTTCGTTTTCTGACTGGAATTCTTTTGTCCTAAAGATGGATTTCAGCGGGGGTCTGAGCCGCTGACGTGTCTCTAACTCAGACAGGGATGTGATACTGCTCACCACATCAAAATCAGCCTGCTTTGTCCACTTGACCCTGTTATTTGAATTTGGGGTGAGTAATAAAAAGCAGATGTGATACCTGGATTATTACAGCTCCCCCTCAATGCCAGCTCCAGCTCCAAGTTTAGTGCAGGGCTAACCTCCATGCCTGACATAGAAGGGCTGGAGAGACCGTGGCTTCTCCTGCTACTGCCTGCTTCCTGCGTTCCCAGCCCTGCTGGCCAAGCTGCCCTGCTGAAAGGGGGCAAGGCGTGATTCATAGCTGTGTGTATTTGAGCGAGCAGGGCTTTCGCTGTAGTCTGTACATCTGCTGTATCCTTAGAAAAGCCCACGTTTTATCAAGTCTTTCCCTTAGGAAGATCACAAACCACTTTATGCACAATCATCTCTTCATCTGGCCCCATCTCTTGGGAAGCGAAGGCTACAGGAAGCCTCAGATAAAGAGGCTGTAATAACTCTAACTAAAATTTGGCTGGTATGTTGAGGGTTACTCCGTCCTCCCACAGAACGTGCCATATGTTCTCCTGGAAGCACAAATGACTGAATCCTTGAATTTATTCTTTATCTGAAAGATAGTTAAAATGAGTTGTCAAACACTTTCAGTGCAGTACCATATTCAAGGCTCTATTTTTTTTTTCAAATGGCTCTTTTGGTAATTAGGACATTCTTAAATATACAAAAAAGACCTTTAGTCTGTTCACCTATTCAATAATTTTCAAATTTAACTGTCAGAGCCGATCAAGGTAGATATGTAATATAGAAATGCCTTCTATATTATGAAACAATGTGTTTAATCTCAAGCAAATATAAATCTGGGGCAGGTGTACAATGATAGCATCCCTCCCACAATGCACAAACATACACACACACACACACACATATGTACACATATGCATGCACACACACACTTTTACCTTTCTGAGAATTGCTACAACCTATTTTTATGCTACATGCTATAGGATATATAAAAGTGAGAATTAAAGTCCTCTGTGGTTTAATAATGAGTTAAATGAAAAGAGTCAGAGTTTCCCTAATTGCTCAAACCCACGCCTCTATTTGTTCACCCTCTCTGGGTTTTAAACGACCTCACTTCCCAAAGACTTAATTATGTAATGTCATGCTCTGTGAACCACCTGTGAGGGCCTCGCTGTGGAGACTCGAAGACTTTGTGAGAAGTGTCAAATGTGTTTTACAAGGAAAACTAGTTTTTGCCTTTTGAGGCCATCAAAGATAGAAAGGAGCACTTTTCTGTGTCATTCTAAGATAGGGAAGTCGGGATAATCCAATTAGCCAAATACGGGAGTTCGTCCGACTTGATTTCTGTGCGGGCTTATGTTCGCTTGAACCCATCCACCTGCTGCTATATACAAATGGTAACTTGGGAAATGTTTTTCTGTTCATTAATTTGTCAAATCCCAACCTGATTCCTGAAAAAAATAAATATTCTAAGGAAAATTTTTGGAAAATGTCTGCGTATTTCTCCTTTTTGAATAGAGAACAACAAAAGACTTACCAAAAACAAGGGACTTATACAATGAAATTGTGGTTTAATAAGGGGTTATTCACAATTGAATAACAAAATTCATCTCCGGTGAAATCTATTCTTTAGAAAGGTGGATGATTTCATTGATTCTCCAAACTCAAATGATATGAAGACATTCAGGTCTAGCCTTTGTCTATCAACCTGGATCCGCTTTTGGATTCTGTTAAATTTATTTTTCTTCACTCCTAAAATATCATTTATTTTCTCATTTAGATCTTTAAATGGAAAAAGAAACAAAAATAAAAATAAAAATTACTAAAGAGGGAACATATCATTGCCTAAACAGTACCAGTGTGGAAAGCAGCCTTTCCCATCTACTAACTTTTTTCCTCTGAGTGAAAAACAAAACAAGTTGAAAATATTTTCCCTTCCCTTGAAAGCTGCAAAACAATTTGTAGTCTCAGAATTATCAAAATGATTTTGTGTTCTCAAAAGTATCAAACAATTCATAGGAAAAATAGAACTATTAGCCTATTACTAATGACATATTAAAAAGTGAAGTAAAGAAAACTGAGGAGAGACGTTTTCTAAAAATGTCAGTGCAAGAGAAGTAGAAGACTGAAACTGATCTGTCAATCTTAGAGTGAAATTTTTGAAATAATAATTTAGCAGCCCTGATCTCTAGAGTTTTGCCTTCTTATGTTAAATGTATTGTCTCTATTTTCATTTAATCTTCCTTTTTCATAAGATTTAAAATAAATTTTCTGATATAACTACTTAATTAGACAAATGACATTTGTTTGATTAATGTCTTTCAAAAGCAAGGAATCTATGACCTCTGCCATGTTTCCGTCATATGTCATTTAGGCTACATTCAAATTTGGGCTATAAGCAAGGAGAGATTGGATAAAGGCCTGATTTCACTGTGGTGACTTTCATAGTTGCAGATAATTAGCGTGAAATAATTTTTCATATATATGGGATGCCACAATAAAAAGAGGGGAGAAGGAACAGTGTCAACTCAGAGTATATTTTATTTCAAAAATAAAATAAGTTTGAAATAAGTTCCCCAAGACTTATAAATAGCTTTCACTCACCTATTTTGCATCTATTTACTTGCATTTAATTACCATACTTTTATTACTATGTGACCCGTAGTAAACCAATTTAGATTGTTGTTGGGCGGGTTGAGCTGATAATATTGATTGCCACAAACATTATTTCCCTAATGCAACATGGTTGACCCCTGGTATCCCTGGATTTTGTATCCACAGATTCAACCAACCACAGATTAAAAACAGTATTTTCTCTCTGTGGTTGGGAATCTGCAGATGTGGAGGACTGACTATGTGTTGTTCTACACCATTTTATACAAGAGATTTGAGTATCACAGATTTCAGTATCCACTAGAGGTCCTGGAACCAATACCCCGCAGACACTGAGGGGGTGACTGTAGTTTATGGGGAGTCAAAAATTATACGTCGATTTTCAACTGTGTAGGGTGTTAGTGTCCTTAACCCCCCACATTGTTCAGGGGTCAACTGTATTTTTAATCACTAGCTAATTTAAATGATTACAGTTAAGGGTGTAGTTATAACCTCTCCTTTACCTATTCGAATGCATTTATGTAACTACAAGTAACGAAGAACTAAACTGTAATATCTTAACAAAATAGGTGTTGGCTACCCCCTCGCTCCCCCCAACTCCACCCTGTCTACACTGCACACACACACAAGTCAGAAGGCAGCCTGTCTCTGGTGTGTGTTCAGCAGCTCTTTGATGTCAGGCCAGGCATTTCTGGTTTTTCTCTTATATTCACAAGATGGCTGCACAGCTCCAGGTACTATATCTGCATTCAAAACAGGAAAGTGGTGAAAAGTGGTGCAAACCGTGTCTGTTCTTTTTCACAAGAAGGGAAAATCCAGAAACAATCTTAACAGAATTCTCCTTAGATTCCTTTGGCAGAACTGAGTCTCCTGGCCAGGCCTTATGCTGTGGAGACTGGGAAAGCACGGAAAATGAGTGCGGTGATTGGCTTTGACTAATTACAATCTGTAGCAGAGCCAGGGTGGTGCAATCCATCGCCATTCAGAACAAATGCATTGCCGTTCTGTTAGAAAGGAAGAAAGGAGAATGCATGGCACTCACATTATCTGTCCTACATCCATAAATATAGATCAAGGGTGCTCTTACTGATTTGCCAAAATGTGCAACCTGGTATGTGGGCTTCCAGCTTCAAACCCAGAGTGCTTGTACACTAACAAGAGTCAAGCACATCATCTTGGTATGGAAAGAAGCATACTTCCTACTGCTTTCCACTGGGTTCTTAGCACCTATCATCAGAACTGATGTTACGTGAGAGCAGAACTTAACTGAAGTACAAATATAATGTTTTTATTTTTCCCTTGAAAAAGGCCTTATGTGGGTCTGTCTATGTTTTCAGGTTCCAGCTTCTTCACATTTGCTCTCAAAGGCAATACAAAACAGGTTGTTTGGTTTGATGCAAGTACCCCCCCAATGGTTATTAATTGACTTGACAGAGCTTAATGGAAAGTTTGCACTTTGGCGTAAAACAGACGTGGGTTTGCATCCAAGTTTCTTCTCTTACTTGCTGCCTGATCTCTGATAAGTTTACCTTTTTTCTACCACTTTTTCCTCATTTGCACATGAGCATTAAATGACCATCCCTAATTCACAAGCAGCCATGAAGATGGAATAAGTTATGCAGACAAACCTTCAGGGCACATGTCGCTCTCTCTCCCCTAAAAGTGTAAGCCTATCATGGCATGCAACCCAGTATGAAGGAGAGCCACGGTCCCACTTAGGATTTCAGTATTGGTTTTAAATCTGCGCTTAAGTGTGCAGACAAAACCTTTCATTTCCTATATGCATTACAAAAGCTCTTTTATTTTACTGAGAAAAAGAACTGATTCACACCCTTCCAAGTTCATATCCACAGTCCTAGAAAGTAGAAAACAGACTTGACAGTTCATGAATTTGGAGTTTGGAGACCTATGAAAACAGATCTCCAAGTTGCTGGGATGAGGGAGGGGAACTGAGTTACTGTAAGGGAGAAGGCGAGCAGGTTCTGAAGTGGGAGTCGTCTTTCAAGACTTGCTTAAGATCTCTTTTCTGACGTCTTCAGCCCCCATTAAAATAGTTGATCTTTCCTTTTTATAACCTCTTTCTTCCTCTAAGTTTATTTCATATTGAATCTAACTTATCTGTTGTATGGTTATTTCTTATATGTTGTCTGCTTTCTCAACTGTAAATGTAGAAAAATAATAATACTTTTCAGTGACATTATGTGGGGATTAAATGAGATAATGTAAGTGAAAGCCCCTTGCGGAATACTTGCCTCATTTTCTTTCCTTCAAATATATGCATCCTGTGTGTGTGAATGTGTGCGTGTGTATTTTCTGACTACCTACTCATCAGAACTTTACAAAGTAATTTTCATCATTGTTTGAATAATTTGACAGTTTTTATAAATTTCCATCTTTCTCCATCTTATTCATTATAGTCTTTCAGAAATCTTCCCAAGGGATATAAGGTACTAACATATGCTCTGCCTACACTGAATAAACATTTCCAAACCATTACATTTATATTAAAAATCTTTTTTCATCTATCTGTAAAATTTGTCTACAGCAAAAACTGCTACAGATGAAATCAATGGGGAATAGACTTGATGTGACTTTTGTCTAGAAATGTTCCCTAAAAATAGCAAAAGTCACTTTCGTAAAAGTAAGTTTTGGTGAAAAGACTTACAGGGTGGAACTGATTCTCATATTAAAATACTAACACCCTGCATGTATAATACCATAAGTCTTTCCCAAACATTCACTTTATGATGGGTAAACACAGCCTTAATAGCAAGTTAAAACTGTATTTCAGAGATTGTTTTTGAAAATTGGAGACCCATTAGGTATGAATCTCATTTACGTAGAACTAGACAGAGCAGTTATGCTACTGACGTAGCATTAGAACAAAATCCTTATCAGAAACAAAATAAAAAGTCAGACATAGTGTTTTAGAGCTAAATTGATTATACTGATTTGGGTACCTTTTCTTCCCTCTTCCGAAAACTATTTAAGTAATAAAGTTTTAATTGCTCTATGTACCAATTAAGAGTCCTTGGCATAATGTTGGCAAGGAAATAATACATGATTCAAACCCATAAATAAAATGAAAATATGCTAAAGTAGGAATGATGGACTGCACATACAAATGAGCACACTGGGACCCTCCCAGCAGAAGAAAGGAAAAACCTACTCCTTTTAGTATTGCCATTTTTTTTCTGTAGCAAGGGAAAAGGCAGCGTTAGCAAACAAAAATTGCTTTTCACTTTGCCAACAAGATAAATGGAATGAAATTTCAGTGAAAATGACTGGAAGATGTACATGATTGATGCTAAATTTACAAAAATTTCAAAGATATGGGTGCAGTTTGTCATAAAAATGATGTCAAAACCTTTTTGTTTTGTCAGAAAAATTATGCAAAGAAAAAATTGCCAATGTTCCTCCTCCAGCTCTTGTCCTTGCCTGTTCTAGAATCTGTTTGCTTTTTGAAGGAAAGAGACAGGAATATTTTTACTTTTAAATATTTTATTTTGCTATCACTAAGCGTATGTGGCAGCCATGTTTTTCTGGGATGATAATGGGGCCACATCTGTCCTTCACAGCATCAGAGGTGGACCAAAGGGGGAGCCATACATGAAAGCCCTTTGTAAACTTCAAAACGCCCCCCAAATGTTTATTTTCCTTATTAGCTAAATGCTAAGTTAGATACATTTAAACACTGTGGGGAAGAAAATGAGATTCTAAACTCTGACTCAAAGGGCAATTAGATATTCTTAAAAGTGGGGATGGGAGATAAGAAAAACAAAATGTGCTATTAGGAAGACTTATAGACCAGTCCACAGTCCTTATCTTTTATAAGTAACATTGTTTTCCACAGATCAGAAGAGCACAGACTGCTTTCTGTCTGAATCTTCTCCAAATACCCAGCCCTCAAAACGTAGAAGATATAAACACATAGCCAATGAATGAATGAACATTCACTAATGAACCAGGTACAGAGCTGAAGTTTTTGTTTGTTTGTTTCTTACTTGCAATAGCTTATTTAATCCTTGCATTAAACATATGAGATAGGCTTGATACTCAATTTTGATAAGAAAACTAAAACCTGGAAATGTACTTGCTATGTGCTAGGTACTGTCATGAGCATCTCACATAATCATATAATTTAATCTTCACTGCAATCCTTTTGGGTGAGCTCTATTATCCCCATTTAAAGATAAGAAAACTGACACAGGAAGAAGTAAAATTATTTGCCCAACAAAGGGTCCCTCTATGCAGGATTCCAACCCTGCCAGTCTGACCCCAGAGAACTTGCTAGTAATAGTAACATTATTCTGCTTTCCATGCTGAGGGAACATAGTCAGAATGTGGACAAGATATTGTATCCAACTTTGCTTGGCACCAAAGCATGATCTCTTTCCATTGCTTTTCCAGAAAAGTGTTTCAAAAAGTTGCCAAAACAGAGGCGTGAATCATAAAAGAGTTGTAGGATTGAGACAGTCTTGGAAAAACTGAAATTGATAAACCCTGCTTTGGGATCAATTCTGCCAAATGTGATAAAGAGCCTAAGAGGACTCATTGACCTGAAGGAAGTTTACCAGACCCAGGAGGCAGTCTAAAGTTTATCACTCATGAGGGATGACATTGAACTCTAACACAATTGATCTAGGACTCAGTTCCTTAAATGAGAGAATCAAGTTAAAGAGTGAAACAAATGCTGTCCAACTCGAGTTTTATACCAATGTAAGCTAGATGTATGAAGTTAGACAATACTATTAGAGAGGGGTAGTATGGTTTAATTCTTTTATAGGAATTCTTGGCAGTATTTGGAAAGTAAATAGACCATGTTTGGTTTGGTGGGAAGGAGCATGTGATGTTTAATCCCATTTTATTTAAAGATTCTTCTGCAAATCAACTATAATCTTCAACTGTCAGCTTCTTTTATTTTTTACATAAATACAGACTGCTCTAAAGATCATTAAAAATTCAATCATTTCATCTTCAAATCAGATATAAGATCCTTGTTAAAGAACCAAAGAATCATGACAATGTAAGAGACTTCAGAAACACATTAAATCCAAACCTGTGTCTTTAAGCCCTGTTTCCTCTCAATGTCTTTGAACTGGTTCAAGCATGAACCCCTTCAACCAACTACAGCCTACTGAATCCTCATTGTGTAAAAATAACGTTTATTAAACAATGCTGTGTGTCACGTGCAGTGCTAAACTTAACTTGGATTATCACATTTAATCCACAAAATAACCCTTAGGAAGGATGCTCTTATTATTACCATTTTACAGATGAACTCACTGGAGCATAAAGAGGTTAAGGGACTATCCAAGAGCACAGAGATCATAAGTAGTCAGGCCAAGATTGGAACTCAGTGTGTGTAACTCCAGAGCTCACAAGGCGAATCCCCAAGCCACAGAGAAACTGTACCTGGTGCTATGTTAATTTGTAAGATTTTGTTATTTGGAAACAATATTAAACTTATAAAAGAGTTAAAAGAATAAAAATAGTAAAAGTAAGACTAGTACAAAGAACACCCTTATATCCTTTACATGATTAACCTATTAGAATTTTACCCACTTGCTTTGTCACAGAATAAACAGGTAAGTGGGTAAGTAAATAAAGAGAGGTAAGTAAGTAAATGGATGGATGGGGGAGGAAGAATGGATGGGTATAAATTTATAGATGTAGATACAGATATATATCATTTGTTTTATAAATCCCTAGAGAGTGACCAGCATATGTTAGCACCATTATCCAGACATACTTTACTGTCTTCTAATTCTTAAGAATAGGGCATTTCCTAACATAAACTACAGTGCACTTATCAAGCTCAGTAAAACATTGATCTGTGATATGATACTTTCTCCTGATCTGCTGCCTACACTACGATTTTGTCAACTGGCCCACTAATGTCCTTCATAGCATTGTTCTTCCCTGCAGTGCAACATCCAGTCTAGAGTCAGGTAATGCATTTTATCATTCTATCTCTTTAGCTTACTTTAATCTAAAATATTTCCAAAAGTTTTTCTTTGTCTTTTATGACATTGACAGGTTTAAAGAAAACAGTCTTTTTTTTTTTTTTTTTTTTCCTCTCATTGGGATAGTCTTCTTTTGGAATTTGTCTGATATTTCCTCCTGATTAAACTCAGCTTATGAATTTCAGACTGGGATAATACATAAGTGATGTAGCAATTCCTTAAGTTATGACATCTGGAGGCATCCCTAGTCAAGGTCTGTCTGGTTTCACTACTATATGGTTAATACTATACAGTTACTATTATATAGAAACAAAATTATATATAACTATATATATCTACATATATATCATATTCAATATAGCTATAATATCGTTACTGTTACCTTGGTATTGCTTTTTCCCTTACGACTATAAACAATCTGTGGGGAAAGACATTAACACTATGCTAACATCTTACTCTTCATCAAAATTTCCCTCTGGATCAATGATTCTTGGCTGATCCATTTGCATGATGGTTGCAAATGCTGGTTTTCTGACTTCACCACTTCCTTTATATTTACCCACTTGGGATTTTACTATAAGTAAGAGCCCTCCTTTTACCCCCATTTATTGCTTTCTCGGTGTTTTTGACATGAATTTATATTTTTTAAGAGTTTATTACTGTACTTATTTTGGTGCTCAGATTGTCTTAGATGTGGCCAGTAGGGGTTTCTTAGAGTTGTTTCTGTGTCCATGTATTATGACCCACCTTTTTTTTTTTCTTTCTCTCTTTTTTGTTTTTTGTTTTTTTTGTGTTTGTTTTTTTTTTGAGCACTTTCTTTGTGGAATAATAAAATAGTCTCGATTCATCTTGTATTTACTCTGCCTCAACCCTGAAATCAGCCATTTCTTCAAGGAATTCTAATTCTTTTTTCATAGGAAATAGAATTAGAGACCAAGATGAGAGCATCTTAGCTTTCTTTTTCATCTTTGATTATTCCTTAATGTAAAATTTCTAAAAAACCTTTAGAGCCATCAGGAGCCTTATTCAACCATATACTCTTTCTCGTGTGTGTGTGATTTTAGTGGGGTCTTGAAGGAGCCATGGGGGGATAAGGGAAGGGGAAGTATGGAAATGAGAAAGTGATGAAGAGTTTTCTGGATCCCATTCACTTGAAATTTTATTTCAGCTCTGAAGTTGCTCTTCCCTCACTTCTATCCCTATTCAGTGAATTGTCCTTAAATTAATTTTATCCTGGAACCACAACAATTACTCCCCTTCATCCTTAAAGAATAGTGCCCAGCAGAAAAAGAAAGCAAAACATAACCAGTGAGTGTTGAAAGTTCATTTAACCACTGGGAGCAATGGAGTTTTAAGTGATGGGTGAGGCCTCCACCTCCATCCAGCCCATAGACTAAGCTGAATACAGTACGCAGAGCAATTTGTTCTTCCCTTCATAGCCCTTTCATACTCTTCTAGGTGCTAGAGTTTCTGCAGTGAATATGACAGCAAGATCCCTTCTCCCGTGCAGCTAATACTCTAGTGGATGAAGACAAATGCAAAACAAGTGAGAAAATAAATAAAAAAGAAAATTCCCCAGAGCCCTAAGCATTTGAAGAAAACAAAACAATATAATCAGATAGAACGTAAAGCAACTGAGGCTCAGACTTCAAGGATGAGAAACAGCCAAACTTATGACAATTTGGGGGCTGAGAAGCTGAGCAAGAACCAGCGAAGTCCAAAGCCTTGAGGCAGAAAGCAGCGTGGAGGGCTGAACACCAGAAGTGGCTGGTGACAACAAGCATAGGCATCATATGGCATTCTATTGCTGCAGAATGAAACTATTCTTAGCAACATCTGGTGAGGGAGGAGTGGGATGAAAGAGTAAATGATAAAGAAAGGTCTGAGAGCTGGAACAGCAATAAATAAAGGAGGCAAGTTCTAAGTTAAACGATTGATGATAATATACAGAATCTGAGTGAGCAACACGGTGAGAAAATTGTGTCATTACCTTAGCTGTTTATAACTTAAGTCTCCTTGCTTCCTCTTGTTTTGTTTCTTTGTCTTCTGCTATCACTGTCTTATCTTCTGTTTGCCCCCGCCCCCCAGCCTGGGATAAGGAGGGGTCAGTGCCTCTAAGAAAAATCAATAACTGCCAGCAGGAGACAGAAAACTAGTGAACCAGAATATGGAACAAACCAGCCAGAACCAGCCAAAACCAAGATGGCAGTGAGATTCACTTCCGAGTAAACTCCACCTTTATTATAGGGTCATTGTAGCACATTTCCATGTTAAACGACAACCCCCACCCGCCACCCCCACTACCTCCCACCCACCCCCACCTCTTCCCCACCGGCCATGACACTTCCGAGAAAGACCACATAAGGACAAAACGGGGGTGTATCCCAAATTATCTCCTCCCCCTTATTCCCATATTAAAAAGCTTGACTAATAAAAACCACTGCTGTAAGCAGGATCAGGGTTGACTCTAGTCCTAGGGCAGCCTCCACTCTGGCTGTGGTGTAGACTACCTCTCAATAACCTGCCTTGGCTTTATTGATTGGCTCACGCTTGAATTCTTTCCCGCATGAAGCCACAAACCCTCCTCCTGCAACAAGTCCACCAACTGATCTCTCTCTTCTTTTCTATTTTTGCTCTCTATCACCTACGTTCGCCTTTGCTTATTCTTCCTGTGTCATAGTGCCCCTTCAGCTTACTTTTCTCACTCATATTCATTTATTTGATAAAACCTCACCAAATCACATCTATAGACAATCACTCTTCTGAGTACCTGAAGATTATACTAAGATGAATTGGCTTTAGTGCTCCCTTCCCTCAAGGAACCTGTGGGCTTCGATGGGAGACAAATGAACACATTATTACAATGCAGCCTGTGCTATGTGAAGGTATATATACATAGATGGCCCTTCATGGCCATGCCCTTTCCTCTCTCTGCCTTAAGCAATTTCAATATAGCAAGAGTCTCCTGACATTCTGCTTTTAGCGCTCTGCCCTAAAAATCTATTTCACATGTTGCCTTAAAATTAATCTCCCTGAAACACTGTTCTCGTGTATTTTAGAGTAAGACAGACATGGGTTCAAAGTATGTCACCCAAAATAAAAACTAAGTGCAATGTAGGACCCTGGATAAGTTCCTGAAACAGAAAAAGGACATCAGTGAAGAAACTGATGAAAATCAAAGAAGTCCACAGATCAGTTAATAATACTGTACCAGTGTTAACTTCCTACTTGATGATTGCACTGAGTAACGTAAGATGTCAACATTAGAAGAAGCAAGATAAGAGGTCTGCAGGAACTTTCTGTATGATTTTTGCAACTTCCTGTAAGTCTAATATTCATTTAAAACATTAGTTAATATCAGTTAACTAATACTAGTTAATATTAGTTGTTGTGTGTTTTTTAAAGAAAGAATACACATCATTGAAAATGTTCAGGGACAGGAAAAAAAGTACAGTATTTCTAGTGGTATTGTTCTTAATAGCAAAAAAGCATAAAACAACCCAAGTGGCAAACAGAAAAATGTCAACCAAAACAATATTCATACAATAGAATTCAGTATGGCAGTGAAAACTAGTGGACTGCAATGAGACTCATCAACATGGATGGATCTCCTAGACATATAGCGAGCAAAAGAAGCAAACCACAGTGGAATACATGTGGTATGAGTCCATTTATCTCAAGTGTGAGAGCCCACGAAATTAAGTAAAATACATGCATGTGTGGCAGGGGGATGACAATCACAAAAGCCAGAGTGGGTTACCTCTGGTGAAGAAACATGGAAACACGATAAGGGAGGAGTCATGCCTTTCTCCTGGTGGTGCGCAGACGTGTATTTGTTTTCATTAGAATTCTTAAATTGTACTCATGCATTCTGTTATCCTTCTGAGTGAGTATTGTGCCTAACGATGTCAAAGAAATACATAAATTATGTATTATTCAAAAATAAACGTATGCTCCCACACCAGCAAGCTGTGTGACTCTGGGCAAGTTACTTTTCTTGCTTATTTGTTACTTGATTGGTTGTCATGAGAATTAAATGAATTTATGTATAAAACACTAAACATGAGTTTGGCCAATAGCAAACTCTCTCTCTCTCTCTCTCTCTCTCTCTCTCTCTCTCTCTCTCTCTCTCTCTCTCTCTCTATATATATATATATATATATATATATATATATATATATATATACATACATATATACACACATATACATATATATGTATATATACACATACATATATGTAAATATGTTTGCATACACATATATATAAAACACAAAATAGTAAGAAAAAATAATAATAAAGAGGAGAATGGTCTTCTCAAAGCAGAAGTAAACCACTTTTTATCATTATTATTAGTACTATTGTTGTTATGATTTTAAAGTAATAATAACTAACATTTATTGACCTAATACTACGTTTCAGGAGCTGTGCTAATTCTGAAGGGGCCCAGAAATCTGGATGTTTAATTTTTTAGGTGATTCCATCACAGGTGATCACTGGACTACATTTGGAGAAATAGAGCTTCTAGCAGCCCTGTCCCATAGAAATATGGTACAAGTGTTTTAAAATGTAGGTTTTGTTATTATTCAAGTATGGCAAAGCCAACAGATGAGGAAATGACTGCCCTTGAAAAGATAGTTTGTTATATTTACAGATCCCAAGAGGAGAGAACACACCATTCCATGGGGTGGGGGGACACATGGGGACGTACCAAGGTCAGTTAGGAGGTGGGAGGGAGATGTGGTGGTGGGGACAAGTGGGCAAGAGCCTTTATTGTGGTTTCCATAGGAAACAATGGGCGAGGCAGCGTAAACAGGCTTAAAATTGGCTAGCACAAATAAGTTCAGCAGGCTCTAGGGAATAGGGTTTGTCCCTAGTTGTCTGGTACCTGGCCTCGGGATGACTAGGGCAGGTGGATAGTGGCCAGGACTATAAGAGCCCACTAAGGGGTTAGTTGGGGATATGGGCTCTGGACTGGTTTTTGGATATGGAAGTGTCTCTCATATGCAAGTCCTTTGCTGTCTCTAGAAATTGGCTAGCCCGGGGAGAGGTAGTCCCTTCAAGGTCAGCAAGGCTCCAAGATATCACAGCATCAAATATACAAACTAGAAAATGTGATTATTAAAACAAGCCGCAGGTGTAATTTTACATTTTCTAGTGGCCATCTTTTAAAGAGTAAACAAGAAATATATAAAATGAATTCTAATGAAATAAATATTATAATTTCGACATGTAATTGATATAAAAATGATTGAGATGTTTTATGTTTTCTAATACCTTTTAATACTAAATCTTTAAAAGTCAAGCATGTATTTTACACTTAAAGTGTGTGTCCATTTCAACTAGCCACATTTCAAGTGCTCAGTAGACACATGTGGCTTGTGACAACTCTGTGGGACAGTGCAGAACCAGAGAGCCATAGGAAAATTTGCTGGGGTTGATGTACACTTAAGAGAAATCTCTGAGCCGCCATGTGGCTCATTAGAGTAATCTCTATCCTCTCACCCGCACCCATCTCAGCATATTATCAGCACTGCTCTTGTCTTGTGCTAGCCCAGGCCTCCTGGTCTCTCCCTCATTACCTTGTGCCCATCATTGCTGTCACCTCCTCCTCCCCTGTCTCTCCCTATTAGTGGTCTCTCCTGGGTTGCACAAAGGAAAGACGCTACTATGGCTTTTCTCAGGTTACTATCATAGAAATCACTGCTCCTGGAAGAGGCTGGGAGTGATCTTGGTAGAGAGAAAGATGCCAGAGGAACTTCGTGAACAGGATTAGGACCCCAAAAAATGAAAATAAAAAAGATAACTATGGGCCCTATATTAACTGCTATGAGCACAAACAAAAGCTACTTAACAGTAAAATTTCTTTCTTGGTGGTTTGGATATAAAGAAATAAAACATAGTTTTTGGTGTTTTTGTTATTGCAATGTATGTGTCAGCTAAAGGATCACAACAGAAAAACTGGAAAAAAATTGTATTATATTATAAAGGGTAAACATTTTTTAAAACAAGCAAACAAGTAGCTTGCTAGTCTAAAAATAACTTCAAATATGTCTGCTTTTTATTTTGATGAGATACTTTTGCCTCTGATCATTTTGAAATTTTACCAGTTTTCTTGGTGAAATTTAATATAATTCCAGCAGTTTGAATGCCCAAATCAGCAAGGTCCATGTAGCACTTTCCAACCTAGACACCATGTGACAAGCTAAGTTCCCCCAGAGAGTTTTCCCTTGGTTCCAAGCTCACTCATCCTTGATCTCTATTTTTAAGGTGTTAATCTGGCACCCAGGAAAGTGAGAAATATGTAGCTTTGACCTGAGCCAGGAATCCTGTGACTATGTCTCAGGCAAGATAAATCCACAGACCTCCGTACACACCCTGCGACCTGATACATGCTCCTGTCGCTGTGTTTCCTATAAATAGTGGTTGACTGCTGAACTACACAGAAAATGTCAGCTCCAGTGACACTTGCTGGGGCTAAGAATTTAGGTATTCAGTAATATCTTCTTGAAGTTTCAAAAAAGATGCATGCAAAACATGGCTATGTGTGGTAAGGAACAATATAACGCTGGCGAGCATATTGAAACAAATTATTTACATTGTTATTTTCAATTAAGTGTCTCCTCAGAACACCTCTGGTAAAATGCCTTAGGTACATGGAATGATCTTGAACTTTAAATGGTCCTAGAAAATATGCATTGTTTTTTTTCTTATAAAGTATTACTTAAAACCCACACTGGTTGTACGACAATGCGAAGCAACAATTACGGCTTAGTTCTCACAATTACTCAAGTGATACAGAACAGGGTGCTTCAGATTTCTCAGAAGTGTTCCACATCCATGATTTCAAGTGAAATCACTAGTTTGTCTTCAAAATACTAGTTTGCACTGGTGGGATATCTCTCTGATAAAAGACCATGACCCAGCACAAGGTAATCATTAGAGAGACATTATTATTATTTTGTTAATTAGTCAAAAATCATTGGATTTCCCGTGGCTTCTTCCTGCTGAGCAATCATTTGATCTTGCTTATGTTGACAAACACACACGTCACCAACTCTGCCTCATTTATCATTTGACAGGGACAGTGTTTGCTTCTTCATGTGTGAAGAAAGGAAAACTAGTTGTAAGCAAACAGGCAAGAGGAACCAGGCAAGTACTCACACTCATCTTCTTGCTTAAAAATAAACAAACAAACAAACAAATATATAAAATCATGCAACGCCTTGTTTTCTAACAAATTGGCTTTTGTGTGCTCTGGCAAGTGCTAACATAGATTGCACATCCCTTAAGAATAAACCAAATCAGAAAGTGAGGAAAACGGGTGTTAATATTGCGAGAAGGAGCAACTGATAACCTAACAAAAGACTGGGGGGAAAAATCTTAACTAGTCAAAGATGTGAGATGTTCTTTTTTTCTGTTTGATTTAATAATAGAGAACATACGTTTGGCTAGAAAAAAATAAGGACCTTCTCCTTGCCTCTACTTAGTTAAAACATAAGAAAAATGTTATATTCTGTGTAAGACAGACTTTCAAATTCAGTGTGACAATCATTTGAAATTCCAATCAGCCTGCTTAGATTTTATTGCTAAAAAAAAGGTAACTAAAATAAAGTTTCTAATAACTACTACTTTGGGAAGAATGCAGTTGCTTCTACAGAAGAATGCATCAGATACAGCTTAGCAAAATTTTGTGGTTTGGGCAGCCCTGGATAGTTAATAGGATCAAATGGTTGGTTGACTCATTATTTATGCAGAAATCATCATGATGATAAGAAAAAAGAAGTCGATTCCAGGATTTCAAGCAAGAGGGCCTCTGTATGTGGCTAAGAGGGCAGGCAAGACAAGAGTGAGGAGAAAAGGGAGCTCTATTGATTTCAGGTTAAAATGGGGAGATTATCCAAATTTTTGAAGTGAAGACCTGGGTTGGGAGCCTGATGTGCCTAAACAGTGCTTCAGTTCTATATTGTCTGTAATCTCAAGTGGATTAAACATGGCTTTCTTCATCAGCAAAACCAAATAGAATTGCCATTTCACCCAGATATTGAGATTTAGCTTTAGGCTGACCCCAAAATTCTTTAAAATGCCAACGCAGTAGCCCCTATAAAAATCTTCTATAAAAGATTAAGGAGGTTCTGAGATGTGAAAAACACAAGGCAAGGAAAATTCCCTTTACTTTCCTGCATTTGTTTTTAAAGTATATGTTCAGTGATATGGATGCAATAAATCTCTTAAAGTGCCTAGTATCTTTATTAGCCATTACAACTTCACTTATGTTAATTCTTTTTATTTTTTTCTAAATTTTGCTCATGATTTTCATTTGTGATATAATTTATATTAGAGAAACAATACCAAATTGCATTTTAAAACACCTTGCCTACTATTTAAAATTAACATTTTACAACTTATCCTATGTATTCATTAACAGGCTTTCAGAAGTCAATAGCATAACCCCTTTCTTGACTGGCATCCCAATCAGTATTAAATTTTTCATCAAATAAGAAAAAAATTATAGAAGAAAAAATATTAGTTCACAGATAATTTGCTTAGCAACTTCCAAGAGGTTAAATACACTACTGCCTTTTTTATGTAGGAATTTTAAAAGGTGAGATAATTTTCTAATTCATGTGATATTGACATCAACAGATTCAAGGTGGTCTGGACATCCTGCTTTAAGTTAGAGAACAGTTATTAGCTTAAAAGAAAAAAAAAAGTTAAATGTGGCACTGTATAAATTTCATTTAAAGTGCTTTTCTAAGCTATTTTAATAAACCAAAGAAAATTTACCACAATAAAAGATTAAGCAAAAACAAAAACTTCTTTCTTTTATTCAGACAGTGATTACTTCAGAAGACACTAAATATAAGGTGTTCAGTGCTATCTCAAATGTTTTTGTTTTTTATTAAATGATGGAAGTTCACTTATCACACAATTTGTGTATGTATTTACTGCCACCCAAAAGTTTTGCAAGAAAAACAAAGTTCCAGGACCTCCCTAGATGATTCTCTGGGAAATATATATATATATATATATATATATATATATATATATATATATATATATATATATATAATTTTTTATCCATATTTTTAGAGTTAAGATTAACCGCTTAAGAATAAGACACTGTCTTCAGAATGTTTGACAACTTTACAAAAAAAAAATCTGTATTTTATTCACTACTTGCAAATACAATATTATAATAAAATGCTTGCTCTCATTTTAAATGGATGCAAGATATTAGCAAACAGAATATTCAAGGCTTAACTCAAATGATTAAAAACTGTAGCTGTCTCATTAATATAGGATTTTAAGTTAATGGCACAACGGCTCATTGGTTCTTTGTGTGAATAATGTGATCAAATGAAGGGGGGAGGGGAGAGAGGCTAGAACACTATGAAATCATAAGAGCTTATTTCCATTGCCCATGAGGCAAATATATAGACTAGTATACCCAAGCCCTTTTCTCTCCTGACATTGATTTTGAAATGTTGAAGTACCCCTTTTTGGCTATTGTTTGTCAACACTGATGACTGAAATGTACCTGAAGGGAAAAAACAAACTGTGTGCTTATTAAGTTGGATTGTTAACAATTGGCTGCCTAAATTTGTTTTCCACTTGAAATTGTAAGGGTTATATTTTGATTATAAGTGTTGTAGGAGTCTCCAGGTATGATGAGAAAAGGACACACACACACACACACACACACACACACACACACAACATACACGTGACCTACTGCCTTTAGTTTATCTGTTATCAACATGTCATCTCACGTTTGCCCATTTTGAATAGCATCATTGTTCCAGACCTATGAAATTATTTCACAAACTATACCAATTAAATCCCATCACAATTGTTCTTTTATTAGAAAATATCCTATTTTCCAGATCGACCAGTGAAAAATGAGTAATTCAAACAAGAACTGAAAGTGAGTTTAAAAATCTAACTCCTTACTCATTATTTTTTCTCAAGTTTTGAGACCATTTCTGATCTCTTTCAAGAATGCTGAAAATCTACACATATGCAATAGAGCCTTTAAACTATGTTATATGAACACTGAATCTACTATGTAAAAAAATACCCCATTCATTTATAGTAATAACTTCACACTTTGTCAGCATGCCATCTATTATCAAAATTGAGGACAAATATCCAGATTAATTTGTTCAGCAATAGGGTATTAGTGCATTATAATACAAAGCTTTTCTTTTCTTCCTTTGTATTCCAAATCCCATAAAATAGAGCAAAAATAGCCCCCAAAAATGCACATGATATGTGTACAATCTATGTATTTAAAGAGGCAGAGTTTGTCACATAAAGGTAGCCAGTGTTTTACTAGAAAAACTGACTCAAAGAAAACCCAAATCAATTTTCAGGAGACAATGGAACGATTAAAACGAGTCATGAATGTGCCCCTCGCATTGCAGCTTGGGATGTGTTTTTAGGGTTAAGTGGGAAGCAGTGGAGCCTCCTGTAATCTGTGGTTCTGGAAAGCAGTTGGCTCCAGGGCTCTTCTTCGCCAGGCTTGGGCTCTGCCACTGCTTCGCCCTGCCTCCCTGTGTCCAACGTCAAAATCACACACAGGCAATAAATAGAAAGAGAGCCCTCTGCTTCAGCAGTCATTGTGAGTTATGGCCGCACACCGGGACGAAGGCGAAAGTGCCCAAGAGCGGGCTACCTCCAGTCACTGGCAATTATCCGAGAGGCCCCTGCATTCCGCCCTCAGTCCCAGGCCCTGGGAGGGAGCTGCCGTGGGGGAACAGAGGCATTCTCAGGAAACCATTTCATCTGAAGATTTCTATACCATGCATTTTTAGCCTCTATTTCCTGAGGACTAGAAAAATACCACCTCACATTTGTTCCCTGTGAATGTCACAAATCTGTTCTCAGACTAAAGGATATCCTTTTCAAGAGAGGATGCTAAAATCCCAAAGCCGACAGTTAATATTTTTGTTCCATTTTAATTAAATGCCTAAGACCCTGAAGGCATCCACCGTGTTCATTCTAAGAGTTATTTATCTAGATAAACTGTGTATTAGTGTAGGTGAGAGATGATCATTTTATCACATTTTATAAATTACACGTGGCTACATGCCTACATACTAGTCTCTGCTTCCAGCAGATACCAAATTTGTTCAAAAATCGAAGATGGCGTTTTATTTTTTCATACTGTGGCTCTCAGAAATATGCACTATCACATATTATTTACAATCTACGTAGCTTATGTACTTAATTCTGCCATGTAGAGGTATTGTAGGATAACAGTGTGATAGCTAATCCATCCAAACAGGCTTAAAATTGCAAAAAGATGGACTTGTGCTTAAAATTCTTGAAAATGACCTAAATATATTTTTGCAGCCTGCACACATTCCTAAAAGCAGATAGTGCTGTGGCCGCCTCTGTCTGCAATGCAGCAGGTGTTGTGGGACCTGCATAGAATGCCGCAGTATGCCCAAGTGCTTGAATCATTTCCAGAAGTAGGGAGCATTCGTGATTGGTCCAATTGATCATTGCAGTCACTTGATATTACATAAAAGGTTGGTGTTGAAGCATATGGATTGGATAATAATCAGAGTTGTTCTGACATGGTCTATTTAATAATTCAAAAAGGAAAATTTGAAAATGAGTCTGCACAAAGCTGCAGCACCCGGTTGACACTTTATTTATATCACATGCTCTTTGTGGCGTGTGTGAGCTGTGCGGATTGCCTGTTCGATGCAGTTCTTTTTCTGAAGCATCAATATTCCAAATCACCATCAGCAAACAATCAGGCACATCACGTGTCACTATGGAAGGGTTGAAACATTCAGCTTCTCTATACATTGATATAGGGAAAAGCAATCCGTAGAAAAATCATCATTTAGGAATGTATCCAAAATGCAACATAGGGCAGGGTTAGAGGCTCTGGGGATGTGGTTTACCAACCTGGAAACAAAATACTTCTTGATAACATTCAGATGTGGTCAGAGTGTTTCTATGTAATATACTCTTTATGTTGATGCACTCGACAAAGACAGGTGGGAAATGCGGCTGAATTAGTGATACTCACCTCCTCTCAGGTAAGCATGGAGTGGAGCTGTTTTATAGCTTGGAAATAAGAGCCAGATGTTCATGATTCCATAGGCTAAGCCCAACCTTATAAAATCTCTGAGCACGATGGGAGAAGGGCAGGCAGATTTTCACATTCCCAACTGGTAGCTCTTCCCACTATGTTTGAGACGCCCCCCCCCCCATTGGTGGGTGCCCTCACTGGTCACCTTTTTGGCCCCCATAGCACGTCTGCTCTCTCACCATCTGTGCACCACATTTTCCACACCTGTGATATGAAAATAGCACTGCCATATATCACAGGCTTTCTTTCTGACTAACCAAAGAGGTAATTCAGATGGCCCTGTGAAATTTTTTAAATACATTTTGTAAATACTAAGTGGTAACAATTTAAGTTATCAAAAGCAAAGCCAATCATTACTGCAATGTAGGAAATATATTCTTGTCTTACATCATTCTTGTATATTTATATTTTTAGTCTCTAAAATTAATCGCAACATATAACCCCTTCACATATATGCAAATTCACAATACATAAGAGCAACCCTGGCAAATAAGGTTTTGACACCATAAACAAGTGCAGGTCACATGTCACAATAGTCATATGCTGTTGTAAATGCTAAATTTGCCTCCTAATGTTTTTCTCATTAAAGAAAAATATCTCAAAGATTTTAATCTTAGAGAAAAGCTGCAATCCTTAGTATGTCTTCTAATCTTTTGTATTTCATCCTAATAAGAATTGATGCATGAAATGCTGACATATATCCAGCCTCAGAATGAATTAATTTAAATAGACATGGCCCATACTTCTCAGCAGCAACATCAAAATACTCATCGGACACCTGGTTGTCAAAGGTAATGTTTCTTAAGGTACAAAATAATTTTAGGAACATTTTCTCTTTCCTGTAAATGAATCTGAAAAAGACAGATGACAGTCAACATGCAAGGGACTTCTAACCTGAAAATAAGACAAATTAACTAATACAAAAAAAGGCAGTAAATTAAGATCAGGCACACTCAAAAAGATCCATCTTTCTTGGCCTAAATGTCCTTGATTCTAATCACTTAACCAACACTATTGTTATCTGCTACGATCAATATTTGAGATGAGGCCATCTGAGGTGGGAAGCTGTTTAACATTTCCCAACGTTATTGTCATTGGAAATGATGCATGCATATATCTGGTTTACATATAACTTGAGTAGCTTCAGAGCATCCCAGAGAGCTCCCAGGGAGAGGAGGTGAAATCTGCTTCTGAATAAAAACATCCACAATTTTCTTGCAAGTATTTCCTACCATGATGAAGCAGTGCCATGACTCCCCATCACCTCACATGCAAAGCTGCACTCATGGACTTTGATTTTCTGAAGTACATTCAGGGTGAATTTAATATACAGGAAGGGTAGGGACACATGGCATTAAAATAAGTTAAAAACACCTGGGGCCTGAAATCATTGATTCTACCTTTCATTTCTGATCAAAACTTTTGACTCTTGCAAAAGGGAGTGTAATCAAGTGGCAACAGGAAAGTTCACAGACGAGGAAAAGAACCACGGCATCTGTTTGCAGGTCACCTTCATCCCAGAATCTGAGTCTAAATATCTAGATGCTAATAAGAGAAGATGATAATATTCTTTCTGGGTCCACCCGATGCATACTGTTCCCTGGCCATGGACAGCACCCCTAATTTGGTCTGTTTATCTCACAGATGAATTAAAGAAAGAGACAAAAAGCCCTGCATTAGTTTATTTCATATTTGAAATTTAATTTCATCCTAAAAAAGTATTTTATAACTTAGGTATCAATAACCCCATTTTATTGATGATGAGCCTAAAGCCTAGAAAGCTTAAATAACTTACCTGGGATCAGACCTCAGAGAAAGTCGTGAAGCTGGGCTTTAAACCTTAAGCTTGAGAATCCAAGCTCAGCGACTTCTCCCCTAACTAAACTACAGATAATAAACAATAATAAATGAGCAATGAACGTGTGGAAACCTTGGCTAACCATCATATTCTACTTATACAAAGGACAGTCCACTCGATTATCTGTTATCTAATAATTGATTTAAATAATGATAAGTAAGTACAATCATGCTGTCGATGTGAGTCATAGAACTGAGCTTGGACCGTGAAATATTAAACCCAGGAATATGATGGAAGAGACGGGATTAGTCAAAGGCTTTCTAAACCACTTTCCCCCGAGACAAAAGTCAACACCACAGAGATTATGAAGGACACCATCTATTTCTCTGTAGGAGCTTATCTCAGGGACAGGGCTGTTGTCACTCCCCTCCGCCTCCCAGTGTTGCTGCTATTTTTAGCCTGGCTTCTAAAGGTAGGAATCTAGAGGACGCCCAACCCCCAGTAAAGATCTCATCCCATATCTTGCTGCTTCCAGGCCAATGAGAAGTATATGGGGCAGCCCATTTGAAAACCCTTGTAGTCCTCTACAGGCCACAAGTACAGAGTCTCTAGAAGTAAACTTGAATGTATTCAATACATACAGTTCTAGAAATTTAAATGAAATGTGCTTTAAAAAAAAAAATTTGAGCACTCTTTTATATTTATTGAAGCAGATAACTATTTAAAGAAAAAACACTGCTGAATGCTTTTACAACTTAAAATACTATGCTATAAAGTTAATGGAAAGAACAGTGTTTATAAGGAGAAGACATCGATTCAAGTTCTGCCTTTGCCACTTAGTACCGACTAGCTGTTATCAAGTCACTGAATGTCAATTGTCTCGTCCTTAGTTTTTCATAGGATTACTCTAAGGGTTTATTAAAATAACTTTTATTAAACTATAATATAAACTTTAAATTTATTATACAATCTAAATTGTGATCAATATTTCCTAATTTAACATTTTTGTAAGCTCAAATATTTTTGCAATTATTTTCTCATAGAGAAAATAAGAGCTCCAACTCTTCTTTTAAAGTGAAATCAAGTGTCCTCTAGATCTGAAAAACCAAGAGGTCTCAACCCCAATCTAAACTAGAAACCTTAATACTCTCTGAAATTTATCTTCACAGCACTTATTGAAGATTCTTTTTCAAAAAAAAAAAAAAAGAAAGAAAGAAAGGAAATTATGAACTATTGGCTTGAGCCTCCAAGTTCCTAGCCTATACTTGGAGTATCCAGAGTATTCCCATACTTTCTGCCAAACCCAGAGCATTTAACAAACCATAGCCCCTCTCTCTCCCTGTGCCACCTTGATTTAATTTCTCATTGAACTGAGCATATGGGACCACTCTTTCACGGTTTTTTCATAGATGATCCACTATCAAGGTTTTCATGAGTCTGAAGGATTGCAAAACACCTCATAGCTTTCTTCCTCTGTTTTGGTTCTAACTCCAGTACGTCTCTTCTCCCTCCCCCTACATAGGACAACTGGTAACCCCCCCACCCCCACTTGGTATCCAAACAATGGTCCCATCTCCGACCCCCCATCAAGCCATTTTCAGTATTTTTCCAAATAACTACACTTTCACTCACAGAATAATTTATACTGTCTGCTGCTAACATAAACGTTTTCCTCCTTATTATATTTATTTGTATAATTATTTGTTGGTTGTCTCCCCATTTGGATTGTCAGTTCCATGAGGGACCATATCTGTTTTCTTCATCACTGACTTCCCAGAACCTATACATATAGTCTCAATAAATACTTATCGATTGAAATTAATAAATGAGAATGATTAGGATCTACAGGTAAGATGGGAAAGCAGAACACAATGCAGGTAACTATAGATTTACATTGATTTATGGTGAAGTTCTCTTTGGGTGTCTGTGTTTCAGAAGGGGTTTCCTCCCCATTTTCCACCCTGATTAAAGGAGGAGGGAGGAGAGGAGCAAAAAGAGGAGGGAGAGGGAAGGAGAAACAAAATAATGTAATGGTCAATATTTAGATTGCTTTGGATTTTTTGATGAAAGAGCTACTATTTTCCTCAGAGAATTCTTAAACGGTATTTCTATTTACTATACGTAGGTAGATAAGCAATGAATAGGCTCCATGATGCGTGTACATTGGTAAGAAATCACTGGAAAAAAAACTAAAATAATTTTTTAAAGTGCTGTAATTTCTGAAAATGTATTCAGATACTTTCATCATTTTGTGTTAAGCTTTAACAAATAGAAATGCTCTTTACTGGCCTGAATGTGGAAATCCATAAAATCCTTTTTGATCCCTGTTGTGTTTTGAAGAATTTCCCAATTTCTGGTTGGAATGAAATCAAAATCTGGAGCGGGTGGTGTATGTTCTTTTTCTATATATATGATAAGGAAACCTACCGAATGGCACAATAGATTTTAATATTATGGGGAAACGCATCTGCCATTTGGTCTACTTTCATTCTGATGAAATGGCTGGGGGTCAGCGCACAGTTGCAGCTCTTCAATGCAAATCACTGCGTGATCCTAGCGCATGGAATTACATCAGCGCTTTTGATGAGAAGACAGAATCAATACAGAGGTCAAAAGTGCACAACTGGGAGGAGAGCCGCAATCAGGCCCAGGGATTCCCCACGATTACAATTCCCCTAACGAGGCAGCGCAGTGGCCAGAGCCTTCTTAATGCAGGGGGCTACCTACGGACCATGCAAAGGACTGGCTCGTGAGGATTTATCTCCACCTCCACTCATCTCTGAACCGACTTGATTGGATTATGTTGCCAAGTTTGCCAACAAAATGCTGACATGTAAGACCAAACTTTCAGAAAATCAATACCAAATAATTGCCCCGGCCACGCTGGAAGATAAACTGATCCTGTACATTATGTACCTTCAGTTCTAGAAGGTGGGAAGCTACAGGGCCGAGGGAACTAAGCTGTTCTTATTGTGCATAATATACCTTTATATATCAGCAGGCAGCACAAATCATTTCCTTTCCTGCTGCTCAATACCTAGTGATTCCATCTCCTCTATATTCATTTTTTGTAGCAGACTGGTGCCCTTAAATGCTATGCTGCTGTCAGTTCTTGAATATCCCTTACCTGGCAGCCAAAGGGAGTGTTTAGGAATGAATCTCTTGTCCCCACAGCAAATGTCTCCTGGTGGTGATATAGTTTGATAAGTTTAAGAAATAGACCGCAAAATCAACGGCACTGTGTTTTCCATAAAATTCTGCCCTTACAGAATGCACTTCTCAATTTATTTTTATACTGGCTGGGTAAGTGATGAGGTGAAACAGATACCAAAGGCCCTTTGTTATTGCCATCTTTCAGTAAAATGATTTTGGTACCAAACAGTAATGAAAGTCAAGATATCAAACCAATTATAAATAGAGCATATATGTTTGTTTATACTTCAGTGGCCAGAGCTGTTCCGTTACAGAAATTAGAGCAAGGACCATATAATCCTTCAGAGTCCTATACTTAATTTCCCCTCCCCCATTAAAAAAAAAAAAAAAAAAAAGATTTATCTCTTGGGTCATAGCTGTGTGTCTCCTATATTATTGGCTCCAAAATGTGATTTCAAGCTTAGACAACAAAGCAATGACCTAGGAAAAAGCAGTTCAGTTGCCAAATGCATGAATTCGTAATTCCTACTCCATACACTGTCTTTTAAATCATTGTGTTAAGAAAAATAGATAGCTGAAAATATTTCAATAAAAATAACAGACATGTCTGTTCAAAACTCTTCATATGCTACGGATACTAAATTCCTGCCAACCTTGTTCATCTCAAAGATATCATATTCCCATTTATAGAAAAATATACCACATAATATAATTTGGAGATGCAGGCATAGAACAGAGGGGCAGGCCAGGAATAAAAAGAAACTATGTCAAGGTATTTTAGCATGAAATTGGCTTGAACAAGAGAGAAAAAGAAGAGAGAGTTCATAATAACTGACGCTGGAATGCATATTCACCTTTTTAGAAATATATTAATTTTACATGATTGTTCCTTTGCACTTTATGACAGAAAGAAAGACCCTGTTAACATTAGTCGAGCTTCATCTTTAATCACATTAATTCAGTAACATGTTGTAATTGGAAGATGAAAGACTAGTGCTTTATTTACATAAATATAAACGATAAATGAGCAATTCCTGAATTGAACCAAATCAATACACACTGCATTGTCATGTTGACCTCACTAGTATTGGGGTCAATAAATGTGCGAATCCTGAGAATAATATCCCATCAAAACCAGAGGCAAATCTCTGAGTCTCCAGGGATGTTTCCATCACTCCTTTATCCACCAGTCTGAGGCTAGCTGATGAATATGTGACAATGTTAGATAGATGGAATGCAATATTTGGAAGGGAGAAAAAAGACCAGCCTTGGTGATGCACTGTGACACGTGGCATGTATTGTTGGCTGCAGCTAGTAAGGATTCGTTAGCATGCTCTTACTCACCAAATTAGTGAACCACTGAGGGAGCGCTTACACCGACATTTCAGTTTAGCATCCTGACCTGAAGAACAAGAATGTAATTTATTAACAATTGGAAATCTGGCAGAAAGATGCCATGTTTACGGAAACTCACTACAATTTTCTGTTTTTCCACCAAATTGTGCCTTTCTGCCAGGATACTGCAAACCTGTGATGATTATGTTTCTTATCCTTATTAACAAGTCATGATGAAATCAATTACTTAACATTATCTAGGACTGCCTTAAGAAATTGGACCAGCCCAAGGTGAGAGAGGGAGAGGTGGAGGGATGGAGAGAGAGAGGGAGAAACAGAGAGAGAGAGAGAAAGAGAGAGCGAGAGACCAAAACTACAGCTTATTGAAAAATAGGCAAGATTACTCCTATATAACAACTCAAATTACTATCAAACTCCCTATTATCCAAACACCAGAATAAAATAAAATCAACAAATACTTATTGGCTATCTACAAATTCAGACAATTCATTAGACAGAGTTTCAGGATCATGTACTCTTTGGAAGCAATTTATCATCTGATGGCAGATTAACAAAATGAGAAGACTGAGAGGGATTAAAAAAAAAATCATGGGAAAACACAGCAAAAGAAATAATAATGCTGTATAATAATGTTTGGCAATCTTATCCCTGAGACAACTTAAAAAGCAGTTCACTTTTGAAAGCTAAAAAATGTTCCAAGTTAAGAAAAAAAAAACAGCCACTATTTCTAACTACATGGAACTTAAGAATCAAAAGTTCATTTGAAAAAAAGATGGGATGTGGAAAAGTGTTCTAGAAAAAGTATTTTAGATTAAAAAAAAAAAAATTTAAATACACATTTTGAAAACACTATATATTTAAAATATTAAGGAATTATTAAGTGTTATTATGGTTGGTTTTATGTTTTCAGAGTACGCATTCAAATTACAAGAAATAATACATCTGGAATTTGCTTTACAACAATCCAGACACAGAGAGAAGTGAGGGATTCTGTTCATGAAACAAGATTAACCATGAATTGATAACTGTTAAAGGTGGTTGATAGACCCACGGGGGAGATTCATTATACTCTTCTGCCTACTTTTGTATATGCTTTATATTTTCTATAGTATTTATATGTGTATAAATAAATATATCTATACACATTTTTAAATATGTATAAATGATAAATAGATCTGTGTATGCATATGTAAGTTTGCATGTATATCTATAAATTTATGTGTATAATACACATTCACATTAGTAAGACCGTGAAGTAAGTTTATCTCTACCCTACACTGAACATTGATTCTCCAGCTGTTTTTTGATGAAAGTCTTGATGTCTGTCATTCTTGCTGAAATGTTCACAAGTTCATTCTACTGGGGGTGCCAAAAAAATGTATACACATGACTTGTATTCATCTTTTGTTATCAGTGTATACTGAGTATTAAATTTTAATACAGTTTTTTCCTTTCTTAAAATATATGTACTTTTTTTTTTTTGGGGGGGGGGGCACCTTCTGTATAGTCACTATATGTCCGTCCATCCTGTGGTACTTTTTGAAGATACAGTCATCACTTTCAAGGTTTCTACTTTCATGAAGCTTACATTATCGAGGAGGAGACAGGCATTTACGAAGTACACAAATGAATAAGCAAGAGAACTATGAAATTGGGCAGGAAGAGAGTGTGCCATCCATTCCCAAGGTTTGTTCTAGATTCTTCTCCGGGACATGCTCAGAGAAACTTGCCTTTGTTCACCATGGGTGAAGCAGCCCTACTAAACACTTAAAAGCAGGGTACACACTGACATTTAAAACAAAACGTAGCATTTTGTGAGGACCAAACCGACTTAATGTTTGTCATTTGACACAAAGTTAATTGAACTCCTCAGGCATGGACTAAGGATTTAATTATGTATTTACACCGCCAGCACTCTCAATAGACTGTGAGTTCCTCAATGCCGGGGCTGTATTTTATTGATTCTTCTTTCCCCAGCACTCTGAAAGGGTCTGGCACAAAGGGTTACTAGAAATATTTGTTGAATAGGTGATTAAAAAATAAATGGATGAGTAAATTTCATGGTACAAATTATTTATAGTATTTATAGGGTATAAAGATTAATATTCAAATTCGCAACTTTAGATTAAACTAGTATATGTAAAAACTGACTCACTACTTCTGTCACTGTGAGCACGATTCATTGACACAGAGAGGCTCCCCAATTGTCTTTACTTTAAACCATTTAAATGCACAAACCTATGCTTACCTTTTTGTGACTCTAAATTTCTCTATAAAAATATAAATCATTGTACAAAATTACCATGCTTATTATCTCTGCCTTATTACTTCAATAATTTACTTTGAAATCCAAAAACATTTCCTCAAATATCATTTGCCATAAACCATTTGACCTTTTGAGCATTAAATAATTCTGATTTCTTATTTTCAAGTTGAAGGTTTTTTTAAAAAAAATAGGTAGGAGCATTTCTCGATTACTATTTTTGTCTCAAAACTTCAGGTCATATGCGAAATGAGAATGAAAAAAAAAATAATCCACTTTGCTTTTGGAATTATTTGTATATACGAACATTCTAATATTCCATCTTTTCTTAGGTAAAATTTTCTGTTTTGTTCAGAGGGATGACTTCTGCACTGCAGAAAGGTTTTGTTTGGTTTGGTAGGTCCCTGATTTTTCTTTTAAATGCAGGAACTTAATCTCTTATAAATTTACAGCAAGATATTAATCTCCTCCACTACCCAATAAGTGACCCCCACTACCACCCCATAAGTCACTGCTTAGAGTAGAGTGTGATATTTCCTTCTCCCAGGAATGTTTGTTCTCAACCCAGATCTGTATGTCCCACTGTGAAAGCTTACCTTGGTTTTCTATTCAAAGTCAGAGCATTTCTCAGCAACCCCCTTTTAAAAATCACCAGTGCAATATGGGCCATTTTATTTTTAATTCACGTTTCCAAAATTTCACAGCCCAAAGATGAAGAATGCGTAGACTCTTTGTAGTTGCAGGAGCAAATTTATTACATTTGTAAATGTGGCTAACATTTGAAGTTTGGCCTTCTATCTTTTCCATATTTAGCACAAGATGATAGGTTTCCAGTTCAGTTATACCCCCAGCACCAGGAATGTACACAATACTAAATGCTGCTGTATGGTCTGAGTAAAATCCTATCAGCCTCCATGGTCCAGCTCACCATGAAGGCTTCTTTGACTCCGAAGGAGAGGTCAGTCACTGGTCCCCTATGCTGTGGAGGTGCGCATGTGTCAGTTTGGCCATCTTGCTATCCCTGCTTCTTTCTCATGATGACTGCATCCTGGGTGAGCATTCTCCTCCCACTTTCTAGTCCCTGTGCATCTTCTGGAACCCCTCATATCCCTTCAGCAGTTCATGACACAGGCCCACGTCATCAGTGTATTCCATTCCCAGGGCCTCAGTGATTGGTTCAGGAAGGGGCGCAAAATCTAAACCAGGCCAACAGGTATCATTTTGGGAACTTTTATTGGAACTGGTGGGAAAGATGTGCATTTTCATTGGGATTGCTGAATTGAAGAGGATAACATCCTCAAGCTGCAGGGGGCTTTGTTACAAAGAATGCTAGCTGGATAAAGAAGCCAAGATAAAGGAGAGAGAGAGAGAGAGAGAGAGAGAGAGAGAGAGAGAGAGAGAAGCTGACTTGCTTAGTAGTCCTGATACTGTTACACTTGTCTGCTATAAGTGTTAGTGTTATTTGTTAGCAGGTGAATCTATATACTGCACTGTGCGCTCCTTCAGAGTAACTCAGGATTTTAAATTTGGTGTTTTTTTCATACTTTTCTCAACCAGGGTTACTTATATGAACCACAAAACACATACACAAAAAATGATTTCATGACTATTTTTTCAATTCACCAAAGGATGCTGTGATGGTTACCTTTATAGCTTAACTTGACTAGATCATGGGATGCCCAGATATTTGGCTAAATATTATTTCTGGCTGTATCTGTGAGGAGGTTTCTGAATAAAATTAGCATTTGAACTGGTGGACGCAGCAGAGCAGTTTTCCTTCCCCAATGTGATGGGCATTACCCAATCCCCTGAGGACCTGAGGAGAACAAAAAGGCAGAAGAAAGAAGAGTTTATCCTTTCCTGCCTGATTGCTTCAGTTGGGACATCCATCTTCTCTTGCCCTTGACACTCCTGGTTCTCAGGTCTTCAGACTCAGACTAAATTATACTGCTGACTTTCCTGGGTCTCCAGCTTACAGATGGCAGATGGTGGGACTTCTCAGCCTCCATAGTCATGTGTGTCAATTCCTTATAATAAATCTCTTCATATATATATATATATATATATATATATATATATATATATATATCACATCTTATTGGTTCTGCTTCTCTGGAGAATCCTGACTAATACAGATTTTATATAACTAACACCATTCTAGATGCAGAGGAATGAAATTAAATGCAACGGATACCTAAGGGCATTCAGAATTAATTTCCTCATAGACCCTCTCCCCTTGAAAAGGTCTTAGTTTTTTACTGTGGTTTCCAATGATTTCTATATTTTCAGACATAAAAACTTTTCATTTCTCTCTATAATATCGAGGTCTTGTTTCTATACTCCAGACCCTAATAAATACACCCACTTGTTCTTTCAAACACGATATGTGCAGATGGGGAGTCAACATAGATCTCCCCAAAAGGGCTCCTCTCCCTGGATTTCCCTTCCGTCAATGTCACCAGAAAATGGCAGTCATTCTTGACTATATCCTCATCCCATAAACCTTAACAGTATTTATTTCTATAGATTCTGTCAAACATCTCTTAAATCTATATTCCCAAGTCAATATTGATTGCCATTGCTTGAGTCAGATACATTATTTCATATCGACTGTTTCAAAATCTCCTAAAAATGTTCCTTTCTTCCCGCCTCATTCCTTCACACCCATCCCTCATAGCCACCAAGACCATATTTCTAAAATACAACTCTCAATATGTGTTTTGATCTCCCCACACTCTGTCAGAGCTAGAGTTAGAACTCAAACCAGGTTTGTCTGTTCCAAAGCCTATCTTTCCCTGTATGTCATACTACACTTCCTGAGTTCATCTAGAAAAAGATTTTTCAAATATTTTTTTAAGCTGTGTAGCACTTGATTCAAAAAAAATCAATCATGGGCAAGTTAAAAATAGAAAACAGAAATTGGAGGTATTCTTGTTAAAGCAGGGGGAAAATACCATGCTTCTCAGCCTCTTCATGGCAACTTCACATCTCCACACAACTTAATTTTGCAAATCACTGATCCATTTTACAGATGAACAAACTAAGGCCTCTCAAGTTTCAATATCCTACCTTGTTACCATCTTTCCTACCTGTGATTCAGCTCTCTTCCTATTTTATCAATCTGCTTTCTTGAAAGATAATGGATAAACTATTATTTTGAAGAACTCATGTCATATGTTCATGAATAAGGGGAACTCATTTTATTAAATTGAAACTACTGGTGATCTTTTCATAAAGCATAGAATTCTTTGGTAATGCCAAATACTCATCTTTTGATTCATCTGTTTTGGAAGTTTGGTTCGTAATTATCAAATTTTCTCGTGGCCTAGATTCCATTGTCACTTAATCTACATAGAGCTTGCCCCTACGTTACACCACTTTGTGACAGCCTGCTTACTTGCTGTTTTGTTTTCTTTTTATTAAAGTTTATTAGGGTGAGAGTCGTTAGTAAAGTTACATAGGTTTCAATTCTGTAATACATCATCCATATATCACATTGGGTATTCACTACCCAGAGTCAGTTCTCCTTCCATCACCATGTATTTGATCCCATTTGCCCTCATCTACCACCTCCCTCTCTCCTTACCTTCTGGTAACCACTAAATTATTGTCTATGTCTATGAGTTTTTGTTTCTTTATTTGTAACAGCCTGCTATTTGTGATGAGCTTATTTGGCCTCTGTCTGTATTATTTGTTATGGATAAGTATCCTGGAAAAAGCAGAATTTGTTGGTGGCCTTTACCTCTAAATCTCCTTTGGATAATTGTGATTTGTTTTTATTGAGGTGCAATTGACATATAACATTATATTAGTTTCAGGTGTATAACATAAATTATATATATATATATATATATATATATATATATATATATATATATATATATAAATGATCACCACACTAAGTCAATAGTTGTGATTGTTTTCATGGCTTTCCAGACCTTTTTCTAAATTCAACTAATTCTGCCTAACAGGTTGTATTCCACTGCATGAATCTTTAAGAAGTCTGAATCAACTATAGTTGCCCATAAGACTTGAAATGGACTGTGTGTTTATAGAGAGATAGATGGATCCCCCACCTTGTCTCTTCCACTCCCCAAATCCAGTTCATAAGCAGCAATTTTCTGTGTTTAAAATGACCCTTGTGTAGTTAAGGATGATGAGGTACCTTGAGATATAAAACATAAATGCCAGACAGTGTGGTTTGTGTGGAGAACTGAGGAACAGAAGACAAGCTCCCAGAAACACAGGACCCAAGGACAAGAAAAGGGAAATGAGGACTGTAGGTGAGGACGATCAGGGACAGACTGTTCAGGAGGCAGGGATGGTGTCAAGGAACCGCCAATCCAGGGTGAGAGAGCAAATGAGAAAGAATCCAGAGTGTGGAGCTAGTAGATTAGGTTAAAGCAGAGAAAGACCTTGGCCATGATGATGTCCTTGAGACCTGTCTCTGATGTGAATGTAGCACTCCATGTATCGCCAGTTTGGGCCAGTATAAATGGCTATGCTTTTGTGTCCTCTCCTTCCTTACTCCTCCAGGTCCATCCACTAAAACTGAGGGCTGGGTCACATAGGACCACTCACTCAGACTGGGATACAACTTCAAAATCACAACATTCTTAGGTGAAATGATTACATTTCTAGATGTGACTCTAAAGCAGTCTTTCATTAAAATGATGTTTCATTCCAATCTTGGGTTCTGAGGAAATTTTGCAAAGTTCTTTTGCTCACAAAAAGAAAAACTTGGCACATATTTTTCTGTTCCCATTTAAAAAGCTACATATTGCAGTATTTTTTTTTTTTCAAAATTGACTACCGTATGATATCCATCTTGTTATACAATGACATAGAAAACCGCTGTAACACATTTTCTGCATCACCAACATTAGCCATGATACCCATGGAGTCAGACATATAGGAAGGAGGTGTTGCAACAAACAATTCCAACACTTTCTTTAGTTCTGTGCCTTTGATGTCTGTAAGTACCAAGCTGCAATCACTGAGAAATAGCCTGTCATGGCACCTGTTTCAAACTTCACGGGGGTGGGGAGGATGGGGATTTGTAATAACCCTTGATAATACTGTCCCCAATTTTCTATACAATGCCTTTATACCCAGAATTTAACTAAAAACCCATTGAAGGAAAGACAAGCCTTCAATGTCTGCATAGCATAGGAAATCAATACATACTTCTTGATACAAAATTTAAATTAATTCACATTTTTTTCAAGACCTACTAAAATCAAATGAGAGAGAAATCCAAGCTACAATTTAATCCCAGAGTAAATCTTCAACTTTTTTTCAACCAACAAAAAGAGCATTTGAGAAGAGGCTTGTTACTAATTATATTTTGCTGACATATGCCAATTATATTCAGCAATATTGTTCTCCCAGCCTGTTGGGTCACGTAACAGCCTGAGAGAACAATGATGCTGAATTAACAATTGCAATGAAAGCTTTCAAGAATCTCTTACTCAATTAGATGCTGACAAATTTACCTGTAAGTCATAAAAATTTTATGAAATTTAAATAGTTTCATAAAGTGCGTGTACTTCACACAGCGCAATTGCTCTGAGATATGGAGTCCATTTTTATATATTTATAATGTCCCTTTCTTATATTTAAGTGACTTAGTAATTGTGCATTTTTTTAGCCATTTTATCACATAATGTATGTATTAAGTTGTCGCTGCCAGTCATTTGAAACTAATATAGAAAATGTAATTCAACGATTCAATAGCCTTCCAGTGATGTCCAGTTGTTTTACGATGCTCGACAAATCATTTAACCTCCAGAGGTCCAGTGGTGGTAGGTGCTAAGAAAAGACTAACCACAAATATCAAAATTAAGCCCTAAAATAATGTTTTTAAGCACTCATGATTCCTAGAAACAGAAATAGTCCTATTGAGGTACCGCAATTGACCACCACCATGTGCATTGCTGTCTCATCAGGAATGAAGTGTTTAAATTTATAAAACAACTGTTTTTATTAAATTATTATTTTAGAAAACTGGAAAATGTTTCCGCAGCCATTGTATAGACAGAAAGGTAGAGGTACAGAGCTAGGATTGCGCGACCCAAGTATCACATAAACGGTCTCGCCCAGACTGAAATGGGCTCCAAGAGTTTCTCTGGACTCCATATTGATCTCCCTGCTTCTGTGGGGACTTCAAAGATTGTTCAAACCTTGAGAATGCACAGTGACAAAAATCTTCAGGAATACAAGATCACGATCTTATATATCTATTTCTTATTCTTTTGATTGATTGATTGATTGATTGATTGACTTAATAATCTATCTGTAAGTAGTTCTATACATATAGATATATAAATGACAAACTCCTTGAAAACAAGAATGATGCAGTCCCTCACTGAAAGTCCTCAGTAAAAGTCATTGATATGTTCTTGGAAACTGCAACTTTAAGCAAAACAGCATATAACGAAACCAATTTTACCACAGGCTAATTGAGATAAACAAGAGTTAAATTTCTATGGCATATTTATGGTCACAAAAGCATCACCAAACTTCTAAATAAGACCCAAAACACTTCTAATATTAAACATTGAAATAAATGTGAGCTATACATACATTTAAGAAAGATGAATAAAAACAAGTAAGGTAATTTTTGTCCAACCCACTTATTCCAGTTCAAAGTCATGGGTGGCTGGAGCCTCTCCTGGGAGTTCAGGGCCCAAGACAGGACCCACCCTGGACAGGATGCCTTTCCGTCGCAGGTCACACACACACATACTCACTCAGACAGGAATGATGTAGACAAGCCAGTCACCTCATGTGCACATCTTTGGGATGTGAGAGGAAACCAGAGCACCCAGAGAAATCCTACACAGATACAGGCAGGATGTGCGGACTCCACACAGATATGGCCCTGCCTAGGAATCAATTTTTTTTCTTATCAACGTTATAATGAAACGACGTGAAATGAAATAACATTAATTGAGGATCTGCTATATTTACTTGCTTATATTACAGACAGCTCATATTACAAAAAATATTATTGTCTTTACCTGAAGCAAACGTGACTAATTCCATGTGAAAACGATGATGGCAAACTTTTGGTACCTCACCTATAAGCTGACTTGACTTAGCATAAACACCATGTTGAGCAAGACAGATTTTGACCTTCCTTAAAATTTTATCTTTTCATTATTTTTTGTTATCAGAATTAGCCACCTTTCAAATAACTTTCATGTATTATAAGACGTGTGTTTCACACAAGAATTATTAGGACAACATTATATATAAAGTGTCCAGAATAGTATGGAATGCCTTCCTAAAGCACTCCTGGGCTGTGCCAGGAGAAACTGAATAATTTAACAGGAAGTTAAAAAAAAAAAAAGGAAATCCAAGATAATGATGTTTCCCTTTAAAATAAGCATATTAATATATTCCCCAGTCTTATAAGCCCTTGTAAGTTTATAAGTTTCCCTTGATACTTTCTATTTTAAAAAAATATGTCAAGATCAACTGAGATTTCCTTTCTATAACCATTTCTCAAAACATGGATTCTGGCTACTGGTTCAGAAGTCAATTAGAACATTTATGTGGGTTGTGGGTACCCTACACTTAGTCTCATTTACATGATCTCTTTACACTCTGGTAGCTAAATAGCTTATGGAGCCTTTACTTGGGTTTGTATCTGACCTTGACCACTGAGGTTTTTCTAAAATGCTTCTTGCTTGTGCAAGGCAGCCATTGTTCTAGCAGTTCTTCCTTTCAGCTTGAGAAGACTTAAGGTCATGAGATATGGCCCCTTCTCTGACCCAGTTATCTTTGTTTGGCTTTTTCTCTTGAAATTATCTTGTGCTGACTTCCATAGTTGCACTATCATTCATTCTTTCCCTTCTCTCATCCCCTCCCTCTTCCCCTTACTTGCACATACACACACATGCATGCATACGCACACAGAGGAAAATCTATATGTGTCAGACATTCAGCAAGGGAAAGACAAAGGCACTGAGTTAATTACCCATCATTTACTGCTGCTGAGAAGAGCAGATGGCAGCAGACGATATGTAAATGGCAAGGGGCAGTGAATTATTCGATTTTTTTAGATTAATTGTCGATGACAAAGGAAGTGATTACAGGGTGTGACATTTATACAAATGTATACAGTACATCACACTAAAAAATAGAGCTTAATATTATTATGAGGATGTCAGGCATATGAACACTATTGTCACAATACAAAGCAACAAATTTTACAATAACCCAAGAATATGCTCTCCCTTTACCTTAAAACTTTAGGGACTCCAGACTCTGAAACATAAGATGAACTCTAGTCTGAATTAGCCCTCCCAAACCTAAGCAAATTAAATAAGATACAAAATATAGAGAATGCACGATGCAGTAAAATAGTGTTTACTGGAACGTGAAACAAAACCGTATTATTTGCTCACAACAGATCTGATGCCATATCGGTGAGTAGACTGTAAAACAGAAAAGGTGCTAATAAAATACAGGCTCGAAATAGAAATTAAAATTAAAGGTGCTGTTTGGCTGTGAGGCCTCTTTAGGTGGTGTAGAGGAAGAACAAATTAAAAGAGAAAAGAAAAAGGACTGTTTCTATTACATCGACATACTACCCTAACAGACACACACACAGAAAATCTCCCAGTAATTTTCAAGGTCAAAATGAAGAAATTTCTGGCCAAGTTTTCCTTCTAGGTGATATACACATATGTATAAACATGAGCCCAAGAGCACAGACAACGGGCCACACAACACACACACACACACACACACACACACACACACTCACACTCACACTGCTGCTTCTTTGCAGGAGGGAAGCACAGTAGCCTGTATTTTCTGTTGCTTCAATAATTAATTGGTACATGAACAAATCAGATGCTTTCCTTTGCAGATCAGAGAAACTGCCTCATCACTGAAATGTTTTCAATCACCCCGTTATTAAATCTATATGGTGTAATACTATTGAAAAAAGAGGGAGCCATTGAGCCATATTTGTTCCCTGAAAGCATTCCAGCCACTGTGATTTTGTCCCTTTGGATGAGAGTTTAGCTCCAAATATCAGCATATAAAAAGATTGAAATATTAGTGAAGGTCAACCAGTACCTGGAAAAGTTATGTAAATACCTGGATCCCATGACAAAAAAGGGACACTTACTTTAGCAAAGATTACTGTGGAGATGTACTCCCTGTGTACTGTGTCCTGCACTTCAGAGTATAGTGCCTATGACTTTCAGTTCATCGTTGACAAGTAAAAAGAAGCCAAACAAAGTCATTTTTCATATATGTGAAAGGGGAGGTATTCTAGAAAAATTTACGTGTAAAAAAAGAATTCTGGGAATACAGGTAAAATCCTAAAATATTAAAATAGTAGCCTATAAGTAATTTGGATTTTATTAGAAGTCTCTCTTCCCTAATTTATAGGAAAAGAAAACAAAAGACAAGGGGAAATATAACTGTTAATCAAACTCTACATGAATACCCAAATTGTAATTGTGTTTAAAGTGTTCTGTTCTAGCAAAATGTTTTGTAAATTAAAAAAAATTGAAAATGCTTTTATAGATAATCACACCTAATTTTATTTACTTGGTAACAAATTATGGTAAGGACCTATGTTATAAACATACTATTCAAAATAAACAAGGATTTGTTTATTAATGTTATCAGATCAAAGTATGATACATAGAAAAATGTTAGCATGTCAAAGCCATTATAGTAAAAATAACTGCATGCCTTTTGAAAAAATATAGATTATAAGTATAGAATGTATTAATATGTATTACATGAAAACATAAACATAAAATGAATTCATTTTACATAGTTTATATACTAATGGTTTACCCAGAATGTTAAATTATAATCTGTATTTGTATTCAAGAAGATCTAGAAGGAAACATTTTTTGTTAGTGAATATAGGTGTTTATGAAGATGCCAATATTTCTCAATGACATTTAGAGAATATGTTAAAAGGATAATTTTGGAGTTTTAGGTAAATATATCTTAGAAAATATATCCAAACTTCAAAATTATTTATTTAAATTGAATATGTTATGCCATCAAAGCACCTCTACATCAAATGAAATAAACATTTTCAACTAGACATAATAAGGGGGGGGTTAAAATTTTTAAAAGCTCTGTGCTCATAGATATAATAAGCCCATGCATTTCAAAGAACAGTGAAAGCAATCAGATAAATCATTCCTTAACATCAGAAGACTAAGATCTATAGTCCAAAAATAACTTATTCTTTTAGTTTATTTTTTGCTTATTTTAATGCATATGTTATAAGCTTCTCTGATCTGAAAATAGAATAAATGACTAGGCCTAACATGAAAAAGTATGCTGCATAGCATGCATAGGTAGAAAAATAAATTTTTACTAGAGCGTATTCTTATGCCTTTATATAATACTTCACCTTTTTAAACAGTATCACTTATTTTTGTAAAATATTTTAGTAACATTTTGCATTATGCATGCACACAAACATATATTTTGTGTATTAAATATTTACAATGCATTTTATGTACGTAATGCATCTCTTTACACCAACACTAAGTTATTTGCCAACAGCAAAGATAAAATATCTCCAAAGAGAGAATGGATGCAGCAGCTCCTTTTTCAGGTCCTTTTTTTCTTATAAAATGTAACCGAATGAGGTAATATTAATAGCACTTCAATGCATGGAATATCTCTAATTTGCCTACTTTCTTATTTTGAGATGGTGAGATGTATTTTGTCTTTTGAAAAGAACATTAATTCAAAGAATTAAGAAATTCCGTCTTGTAAGAGTAGACCTTCCATTTAATCTTTGGATGATTCTCCCAGTTCAATTCAACTGACTCCATTTTTATCAGTTCTATTTTTAAGGATAATACAGAATTTACTATAGCAACCTAAACCCAAGTAGTTTTCTCTCATTTTGTTTCTTGCTCTAACTCAAACCCATAGAGCCCTCTATTGGAAGGATTTCACGTTGCATTGCAACTATTTGGAGCACAGAAAATGTTTGGAATGCTAAGCTTTTTGAAATTTTCTGCTAACAAGTTTTATTTTAGAAGGCATAGGTCACCAGGTCACATGTAACTTCCCAAGACAACAGAAAACATTTGGTGCCAAAATAATTAAATACATAAGCACATGATACCTTTGTTCCAGAAGCTCCAATCTATGCTGCATTAGTTCAGGGAAGGATGTTAAACTAGCAGATTCTACTGCACTAGGTTCTTCAGTCAGTAAAACACTTGGATGCTGTTTTCACAGAAGGGAATTAATACAGGCATCGCATCTTTTGGTTTAGCCCATAAGAGTGATCTAGAGACGAGCGATACACTCATCAGACAGTAATCATTTAAATTGGTTCTAGGAGCTTTTAAAGTTAAAATATTTATAGATTCATTTGCAACAACAATATTTTCCTACATTTAAAAAGATGTAAAAAAAAGATGTAATCCTAAAGGAAGATTCCTGAACTCTTAAGGGTTATTTAAATTTATATATATATGAGGCTTTTTGTTTAGCACATTTTTAATATCAAATTGAGGAGAAAGACTGTTGACATACCAGGGTGCCAACACTCTTGGACAGCTTGGGGCTCCCATATGCCGCAAACATCCCTCTGGGTCTCCTGTAGGTTTCCTCAACTTATCCAGACTCCTATCTGGTTTCAACAGTGGCAGGTTTCTTATCACTTCCCACCATCCTTATGGCTGGTACCCTGAGCTGCAGCCCCATCTTCTCACAGAACCATCGTCGCGGATCCAACACAACCCTGCTTCCTCTCACATGAACATGACACATTTAACTTCATCTTTTATAAAAAGCATTGTCGCTCTGCATGCTAACTGAATGACTTTTATGGATAATGTGGCTGACTTCTTGGCTGGATGAAGACGCACCTTAGTTGACATTGAATACATAATTTTTAATACATTGTCTTCATGGAAGTTCCCTCTCAGCGCGTGTGGCAGACTGTTAGATCTGGAAAACCGTAAAAGGTTACCCAACAACTTAGAGAATGCTCAATCATATGAAAATGCCTATTTCAATCACATTTTTGGCAAATATTGATGGGTCATCTACCCGCCCCCCCAAAAAAAAATAGCATGTACATATCAGCTTGTCTTCTCCCAAGGACCCTTAACTTATATGATATAAATTTTCTTAAAAAGTCAAACTAATTCACCTCAAAAAAGGCACATGGCGCGTGCATTCGCCCCAGGCAAAGGGCACTAGGTCTATTTTTTAAAAGATTCAATTATCCCACATTATTTAAGAAGTTGTCAGAAATTAGGCCTCAGAAACCTTCTCTACATGAAAGGAAATGCTGATCTTCTTACCCCTAAGCCAAACCACAGCTTTTCTTTTTCTCTTTTTGACACAAAGAATCTCTTTTATCCAGAATCAGCAATGTTTTACATTTTGGCACATTTGCTGTCTCTCTGATTCTTCTGAACCATTTGAGGGTAGGCTTCATATATCATACCCTTTTATCCTTAATACTTTAGTGTATGTTTTCCAAGAATAAGGCTATTAAAGCTTTTCTTTAGAACTTTTTTGAGTGCAGTCTCCAATAAAACTGGTTGAAAGTTTATATAACACATTATCTATCTATCTATCTATCTATCTATCTATCTATCTATCTATCTATCTATATTTTCCTGAGGGAATGAAGGAATAAACATAAGATAGGGAAACAAAACTAAGGTAGGCATGAAAATAAGCAATGGCCCGTAAGTCAAAATTTGGGAAGGAAAGTTGGGAATAAGCTCTCAAATAATCAAGAGGATTGCTCTGCTTCACCTTCTTGCTTTAGCTTTCAGGGGAATCTGTACTGGAATGACTCTCAAGTTCATTTGCTACAGGCCTTTATGTCTATTATCTCATTCAGTAAAGAGAAGGAGAGAAGGTAGTGGGAATGACGGGGTGGGAGGATTTGACATTGGTAAATATAGGCAAAACCAATCCAAGGTGTTGAGACAATGAAATTGGAGTGAAAAGGTCAAAAGAGTGAATGGCATTTAAAAAGTAATTCCAAGACTAATCTATAGAATTACAAATGAGATTTGGAGGGAAGGCCAGCTTTCTTAACCTTGAATTCATTTGCATAATCCTCAAGAATTTTCTTCAGTAACTGTAAGGTAAGGAAGGATTTCAGTTATACAGAGAATGGTACTCAAAATTTCAACCGAAGGACAGAGCAAAAGCTTGAACCAAAATTAAATTCAAGGGTTTGGTGTATATTTACCAGCTGATCCTGGCCACTTGGTCTCAATTTCCTGAGCTCAACCCACAGAAACTGGGAAAGGTACATCTCTCTGGTGAGCGGATTCACCCCTGCTGTCTCCTGGGTGATGCGAGAGTCAGGTCTCTGGCCAGCATTCAGCACAAGAAAAGTCACTATGGCAATTAGAATTGCATCAGCATCTTGACAGACTTGGACGCCCTCTGGTATTTGGATCTCACGTTCTGAACTGGTGGACCTTCTGGATTCATCCTCTAGCATGAGTCTCTGCATGTCCTGCATGGGATTTTTTACTTGTCAGGTTTCCTGGGTTGATGCCTTTCTATCATTCGCATTTTTGCACCTGAATGCTCTTATTTCAAGAAAGAACATCACCTTTGAAAGATAAAGTAGTTAAAGAATAATGACTCTTTCAGGACAGAACACTAAGTATTTATATGTGAGAAAGCATGGCTTGCTTAAAAATAATTTGCTTAGCACCTCACCAAAGTTCTGATACTGGAAAGCAAAGACGGCTGTCAATAATCAAAATAAGAGTTGCCAGTGTTTCTAAAGAAAGTGGTTGCCAGGTGTATATGCACCTAGTGTCTTCATTAAAATATTTGGAGACAAGATCTCAACTGACCATAGTATCAGAACATCTGGTATTATTAGGTTGGTGCAAAAGTAATTGCAGTTTTTACAATTATTTTTAAGCTTTTAAACCACAATTACTTTTGCACCAACCTAATAATTTCTACCTGTCCTTATACCAGGTGACAAAAGTAAGCACTTGGGTTGTCTATATTATAAATAGGATTTTGCAAATACAAATTTTAACTTATTATTTAATTAATGAAAAAAGAAAAACACTTTCATACACATACATATATTCAGCACATTCTGAAATCAATTTCAGGATTGGAATTGTTGCCTGGGCCTTTTTTTTTTCAGTGAAGATATTTAGTAAAATCATTTGAGGAAATAATCAAACCATCAACAAGATGTAGAATACTATTAGTTTTTAACAGGCTGAATTTCAGCACATTAGATCAAATTTGATAAATTTGATAAAATTAGATAAAGAGAAATATTCATTTTGAAAATTGTCTTAAAAAAAAGAAAACCTAAAGATGTGTTTTCTTCTACCAAGAAAGTAGTCATTCAATATGGAAACCTGATTTTAAATGGCAACCAGATAAATCTCTAAAAATGAATTAAAGGTATGTCCTAGTGTTTTCTAAGTTTTTCTAAAGAAATATACAAGGAGAACATTCCTATTTAAACTTCTTCCTTGCCTTTGCAGATTCTAAATCAAAGAAAGTAAACATGTCCATCACTAAGATTCACTTACAGTATTCTGGAAAGAGCTGGGGGTTGTCCCCCTCTGCTGATGATATATGATATGATACCGTGTTTGGAGCTTAGATTAATGTTCATTAGAAACACCTTCCTGTTAGTCACTAAGCTTTCATTCAGCATCCTCATATTCCATAATTTTCTAAATTGTGGAAAAAACAAATGTATCTTTGGCTTATAAGCTGTTAGGAGACTATATATATATACACACGGGAACAAGTTTTTAAACTGGGGAAAACATGCAAGGGCCAATCATCCTCTAAGTTCGTTCTCTCTCTTTCTCTCTCTCTCCCCAAACCATTCTGGAATTTCATCAAGTTGACCTCTGTTAAAATGCTTTATTCATCAATTCACTCCTCTTTTTAAAACCCTCCTTGGTGATAGGAAGTAAAGGGCAGAATCCCTGGCTTGGCGGTTAAGGTCAGATTACCAGACAAAATGCAAGATGCCTAGCTAGATAAAGCTGTATTTTCTTTAGTCTAAGTATGCAATACTCAGAACATACTTAGATTGAAAAATTACCCATTGCTTATCTAAAATTCACATTTGACGGGGCATCCTAAATTTTTACTTGCTAAATCGGGCAAAGAGCCAGTGTCCCAACACCTTTTATCAGGTAATTTTCCCATCATTACAGAACCTGTCAAAATAGGGCTGCCATGTTCCTCACACACCTGCACCTTCCAAACTTCACACATTTGTTGAGTGTTGCTTCTGTCTACCATGCCCACCTTTATCTACTCTCTGTCTATTGAAATGCAACTCATCTTGAACATGCAGTTCAAATTGCGTCGTTTCCATAAAATGTTTCTTGATCATTCCAGAGTGAAATTCTGTAACACATTCTTTCCCACTAATTCATCAATTATCCCTGCCTTGTGGTTTATCGCCCATTGTTCATTTTTCAAATTTTGTTTGAAACCTGGATGAGGTCTTAACTTTTCTTCCACCTGGGCTCACACCCTCAAATACTTTGTAAGCCCCATGAGGTCAGATTGCTGTTTCTCTTGTACACGTGCGTACTAACCCCAGAACTTTACCTTGAGCACAGAGTACTTTCTGGAAGGGAAGCACAGGGGAAAACTGATGTGAGAGAGGCCTACTGTGTACTGGAAGTTTTACATGTTATTTTATTTCATCCTTACAAAAGACTGACATTATCTTCTCTTTACAATGGAAAAAACAGGTTCTCGGAAGGGTTAAACCGCTTGCCTACGATAAAAGCAACAGAAGCAGTATGTGAGCCCAGGTCCGGCTCCTCAGCCAACGCCATGCCACCGCCTCCATTAATGCTGTTGTCACTTGCTGCTGCTGCTGCTGCTGCTACCACTCAATTTTCAGAGTTGGGAAGGCTCAGGAAATGAAAACTCTAAGCAGGGCAGCTGAGGTCAAGTAGGCAACAGGAACTTCATAGGACGCACAGATTGCAGCTGGGGCGGACTCCGCCATCCTGGGAAAAGCAAGAACAGCTGGGGCAGCAGAAGAGAAAGACCCACTGCATGGGGTGAAGAAAATTAAGTGGAACAGGAGCAGAGCTGACTCCACATTTCCTGGTAACTGAATGTTTGCAAGCAAACAGCAGTATGGAGCCAGCCGGGGCCCAGAGGCTAGCTTCGTGCTTTCCCTATGGGCTGAAGCAGTTGGGGTTTTGCTGCTGAACATGGTTGCTTGGAGAAAGGAAGAAGGAGAGAGGCAGCAGGCAAAAGCCCAAAGTTGAATTCCCAGCAGAAGCTAGGCATTTATGTGCAGTAATTGCCTGTAGGTCAGTAGATTCTTAAGCTGCATGAAAGCTCCCGAAAGGTCAGTGAACATTTTTTTAAAATTTCAGTGCACATTTGTGCACCACTGCATGCTTCCACCCACCCCCCACCCCACCCCCGCCCCAGCTCCAGGCTCAGCAAGGGAGAAATGTGGTGATTCTAGGGTCTGGGAGTCTCCCCCTGCCCTGTGGAAAATACCATCTACCAGAGAAAGACTCTTTCACCAGCCTAGTCTTTTGGAAGGCTTATCTAGTGATAAATTTCATTTATGCCTCCCTACTGTTCAGAGACCTCTGCAGTCAGCATGAGTGAGATAAGAACAGAGGAGTTGGATTTCATCCCTCTTGCTTTTGTGGGTTTGTGATGTGGAGGCCTATCATTTTACCATATTTTGTGTCATGAAATAGGAAACATTTGGAAGAAGATTCCAGAGAACTTTCACCTGCCCATTTGGTAGCCTCCGTAGCAAAGACTACAAGGTTGTCAGGATAAGCAATGGATCCCCCACAATGCCAAAGACATTATTATAAACTCAGATCAATAGGCATTACAAAGCAGTGTTGCTTTTATTTTCAGTTTTAACCTTTGAGAGAATCAGGGCTTCGGACTATTGAATGGGATCAGTGCGTCAGCAACTGCAGACACAGCTACAATTAGGGCATCTGGGTGCTGCCAGACAACTATCACTCTTCTTGGTGAAGTCCCTTAATGTCCTATGCTGTGTGGATAGCCACACCAATAAAACATCTCCCGGCACAGAGCTGCTTTTGTCTTACCATATATATCCAAGCGCATTTCCAGTTCACAACTGTGGAATAGTCCAGTTTACATATGGGAAAAACCAAAGTCAAATAGTTCATAAACCCTAGATGTTGATTAACTTGTCAATGGTCTAGCCAAGATGAGGAACGAAAACTGAATTAAATGCGTGAGGTATTATTAATGCCAAAAGGTGTATAGTCTGTAAAAATCTCAACCAGCTAAACCATCCTCTGCAATTGACAAAAGCTTGATGAGCCAGATCCTGTTCAGTCATATAATGCTGTGATGTACCTACGAAGGACCACTCCATTTCTGAGGCACCCAGGATCTGGGATACTTCCCCACTAATGTTGATTTTCTGCCCGTTTGTCATGATTCCCAATGACCCAAAGGTTCAGACTTGGGGCATGGACATGGGATATTTTGGAAGTAGGACAGAAATGAATAGCAGTGATAGGAAGCTGAGCTGCTTGCATAAAGCTCCAGCTTGTTATCTATTTTGGAAACAAATCCTTCAGACATTGCCAGGGCACACAGATAGCCTGAAATACGGAATCTTGCTAATAAATGGCGGCAGCCGGCTAACCACACTTGCTGGCAAACAGCCACCAGAGGTGAAGGATTCTCTTGGAGCTGAACTGTGAGTCAAGCATGCTCTCTCTCTGTCTCCCTCTCTTTGGTTGTACACACACACACACACACACACACACACACACACACACACACACACACACACACACACACACTTTTAGTGTGCATATACCACTGAGGTCAGGTCTATGATAGAATCTAAGATCCAGAGAAATTCATTCTTTGCCTCTTCTAAGTAAAGATATACTCATGGATTATAAATATCATAAAAATATCATGTCTGCAAGGTGCAAGAAGGCTTAGAGAAGACCATCTTTACTTAGTATGCCATCTTCATACACACGAAGAGGGTAAAAGAGGGACTTTTAAGAGAAGATGAAAGGCAGCAGTATTGTTTGTCCTAAAGAGGAGCAGGTTAGAAGGTGATCTGATTACTAGTCTCAAGTACACAAAGGGCATTTTATGAAGATGATGGTGATTACTTGCTCTCCTTATTGGCAGAGGACCTGACAGGAAGAAATGGGCCTAAAGACACAGTTCAGTTAAATGTAAAGAAAAATGAATTCAACTTCAGGTGGAGCAAACACAGAAATGGCTGGCAGGGAATGTAGAGAGTTCATTTCTGGAACTCTTCAGAATAAAATAAGTGATTATCTTCTGGGTATCTAAAATCATGCCTGCCTGAAAGAATTTGCCTAATGACCACTTATTACTTATTCTAGGTTACTGGGTAGGAAACAAGAATGAAATGTGGAAACTCAATATTGTGGAGAAATTATGTTACAATGCCTACAGTATTTACAATATATTTGGTATTCATTTAACACCGAAACACATCCTGTGCGTTACCATTTGAGCTCCATGTTGTCATTTGCCCAATCAGCTGCATTTGACACAGCCTTTCACTCCCTCCTTCTTGAAATTTACCCTTCATTTGGCCACTGGAACACCACTTTAGTGGTCCTCCACCTTACTGGTTCCTCCTTCTCTTCCCAGCCTCCAAATGTGGACTTACACAGGCCCAGTCCTTAGATAAATCTCTTGTCTTCTCTGGTTATACTCATCTCATGGATGATCTCATCCAGTCTTGTGGTTTTAAAATACCATTTACATTTTTAACACTCCTAAATTTATATCTCCAACCTGGACTTCTCCTGAACTCCAAACTCATACATTCAATTGCCTACCCTATACCTCCCCTTGGATCTCTAACAGAGATCTAATAAAATCAAGCTCCCAATGTCCCTCCTCCTTTGTCATCAAATATGTCCCTCCTACCATCTGCACCATCTGTCTAGATGGCAACTGTATTCTTCCGTTTTCTCAGGCCCAAGATTGTGGAGTCATTCTTATGTCCCTCCTTTCTCTCTACCTCACATCTAATCCATAGCAAATTCTGTCAGTTAAGCTCTCAAAAGCTCTGCATAATTTAACCCTGTCCACTACTACCACCCTTCTCCCAGCCATCATCATCGCTTCCCTCAGTTCTTGCAACAGTGTCTTAATTCATCTCTCTGCTTCCACCTGCCATCCTTCGTAGTACAGGGGGATCCCTTAAAAATTTGTTAGTTCATATCACTCCTCTGCTCAAATGTTTCACTGGCTTCCAATTCATTCAGAGTAAAGCCAAAATGCTTATTGACCATATTAACTGTGGCACAGGACACAGGGGATGGGACTTCTCTGACCTCATTTCCTATTGTTCTTTTTCTCATTCACTCACCTCCAGCCATGCCAGCCTCCTTACCAGTTTTTGATCATGCCACACGTGCTGTCACCTCAGGTCCCTGCACTTGCCTGGAACTTTCTTTTCTCAGACATACACATGCCTCACTTCCTCCCTTCGGATCCCTGCTCACAGGACACTTGAATGGTGACATCTTTCCTGACTAACCATGACAAATTGGTAATCCCCACCCCAGACCTGTACCAGCATTCCTTCTCTCCTTGCCCTGCTCGGTTATTCTCTATATCTGTGTGGCCATATAATTTACCAGCCAAAGAGACATTTATGCAACTGAAAGGAGGCACTATTAGGGACTGCTACAGTGACACACAAACCAGGGCTCTTCCAAGCAAACGGGGCATATGCTTCACAGTACCTATCGTCACCAACATACGATTTACTCATTTGCTTGTTCGTTGTTTGACTTTCTCCAGTGGAACGCAGCCTCCAAGAAGTTAGAAACTTATTGTTCATGATTATATCCCAATGCCTAAAAGGTCACTGGCCAAAGTGGGTGCTGAATAATTTAATTGAATAGATGGCTGGATGACTATGTATTTCCTGTACTAAATTTAATCCATCCCAACCTGTAGATGCATCAAGAATAACAAAACTACTAGCTAAAATTCTAGAATGCTTACTAAGTAAGTGCCAGACACGATGATGACTCCTTTATATACATTGTCGTTTAAAACTCACACCCATTCTCTTAGTCCCATGTTCCAGGCTGAAGAATGACACCTAAACGTCAGTGATCTGCCCACGCTACTAAATTCTAGAGCTGCAGTTTCAACTCAAGTCTCTTAGACTCTCAAATGTTTTCAAAGGTCACCCCCATGACTTATTGGCCTGTCGCTCTGCCTATAATTTATGTCAAGTCCACACATCCCTGTCCTCAGAGATCTCTTCCTAACACACACACCGCTACTGAAGGTTCCATGCCTTTCTTCCCACTGCATCCCAAACAAAGCTCCAACTCTTCCACCAGGCATTCAAAGGCCCTTGAGGAAGCATGTGCCTATCCTGCCTTTCACACCTCACCTGATACCGTTCTCTAGCATCTCCCCCCACCCCACCTGAGACTCTCAAGTCCCTGTAGAAGTTGCTGTTCTTGTTTCTCTCCCTGTTCCTCAGACAGAGCTAGGTTTTCCGCCTCCTTTTTATGCTAAAGTTCCCCCCACCCATTTTCCTCCCCCTTTCACCAAATCTGTCAAAGTCTGACCCTCTTCCATCCTACTTTTCCAGTGATAATTCTCACCCCTCCCCCAGAATGAAAGTCAAGTTCTCTCTCTCCCAAATGCAAGAATGCTTAGTTGAACTCCTTCATTGTTTATTATAATATGCCTTATTAAACTATTGATCTGTAATTATTAGAGATTCGTGAAGACAGGAGCCATGCCTAATTCCTCATTGTAACCTAACCGGGCCTGGTAAAGGGCTTGGCTCATAGGAGGAGCTAAAATGGTATTGATTTTGCTGGATGTGTTGTGTGTGGATCATTTCAGAAGCAGTTGGAGAGGCAGAGTTGCAGCTGAGATAGAAATTGTAAAACATTCACATCAAAGTGAAAAACACATGTGTAAGTGAACATGAGAATTTTAAGAAAACAAGTGACAAGTGAAAAAGCCTTAAGAAATGCTACATTTAAGGTGGAAGTATAAGAAGTGTGAGTAAATTTTAAGAACAATTTGCTATTCATAATGTAACCTGTAAACATAATGTAACATAATGTAACATCCTATGTAACATGTAAATATATGAAATATTCCATTGAATTGAATGAATAAATTGCATAATGATAAAAATACCTTCTCTTTTCCTAGCATTCCTGGGACTTATATCTTGGTCTTGATCATTTCGTCTCCCATGGAATCAGATTTCAGAGCAGATGCCCTCAGAATCCACATGTAAGAAATATGTGTGCTATTATATGTACCTCTATACCAGCAATTTTAGGGGGAAATTAGACACTTGATAAGTGAAATCATTCCTTTCAGCTACTATACAAATTTATTTGATCCACAGACCTATTTTGGGGTGAGGGTGGGGAAGGCTGGGCCTAAAACAAATTAAAAATGAAAATTTAAATAAAATGTTAAATTGCAGCCCCACACAAAATAAATTAATTTCTTTGGTATTGTAGTGGTCATTGACACAACACATCGCAATAGATATAGATTTGAGATAAATTGTAAAAATCAAGTACATATATTTGATTTGCAGCTTATTTGCACATCAAACATGAGAAAAATTTCAAACTTTTGAAAACAGACCACACAAATCTCCATTATTCCAGGACACTAGGCAAACTTTCCAAGGACGACGAACCACTTTAGCCTGACTTGCACCAATGCCTAAGCTATAAATTACTTCACAGGCAATTATATCACGGAGTTAGCCCGTCCTTTCGCAAGGTGACTGCTAAAGCATTGTCCCACTGAGCAAGCAAAGGTGTAGAGTGGGAAATGTGTGTGTTAGACCAGGTTGTTAAAAGGCATGTTCAGGTATGAGCAGCCTTCTCAGTATTATCATCACAAGCGCAGCCGGTGCTTCTCTGGTGTTTCTGTGCAGACCCCGACTCCTGCCTTTTGTTCTATGCTCCGCTTTCATTAGGGAGCCGATGGCAGCATTTCCCAGGTGTGTTAATGTACAAAGGGCATTCATTCTACTGGTGCCCAGGCATTAAAGATAAAGGACCCAAATTACAGTCGGAGCTGTGTTTGTGGATAAATGAGGCAGGGAGAAGATGGTTTTACTGTGCTTTCTGGGTAATCCTTCTATTCATTCCTGAAATATAGAAGTTTTGGCCGAGAGAGACATAGATCGTTTGTTTCTTTGCCTTGAGAGACAATGGGCAGCCCCATGAATGTTCTGCCTTCTTCTGTAGGTAGGAGCGCCCTTTAAAATGCTGACTTCCCAAGCAGTGATGCTATTTAGAAACATACCTATGTGGTAGATGTTATGGGGCAGAATCACTTATACTTTCCCACCCCGGATTATTACAATAGTCTCCCACCAGAGTCTTGGGAGTGAGTAAGAGGTAAACTACTACAAAAAGCCAGCCTGGGGTAAAAGCTTATGGTGGTCCACACACCATCCCAAACCCTCTGTATTCATTAACTCATTTAACCATAATTCAGTTATTATCTCCAACTTTATAGGTGAGGAAACTGACACACATCAAGGTTATGTAAGTGACTCAGGCTTATATAGAGGATGATGGAGCTGAGATTTAAAATGGGGGTAGTCGAATTCTAGAACCCATCTCCTTAGAAAATATACTCTGAAGATAGGGTTTCTCCCTACTAAATCAACAAAGGTTCAGTTAAAACCCAGTATGGTTTTTTTTCTGATGATTAGTTTTTATTTTATTTTTTTATTAGTTGCAGGTGTACAAAACACAAAATAATTAGACATTTACACCTCTCACAAAGTGATAACCCCCCCAAGTCTACTACCCCTCTGACATTGTATATACTGTGTTTCCCCAAAAATAAGACCTAGCGGACCATCAGTTCTAATCCGTCTTTTGGAGCAAAAATTAATATAAGACCCGGTATTATATTATTATATTATATTATGTTATGTTATGTTATGTTATGTTATGTTATGTTATGTTATGTTATGTTATATATGACCCGGTCTTATGTTATATTAAAATGACACTGGGTCTTATATTAATTTTTGCTCCAAAAGACGCATTAGAACTGATGGCCCACCTAGGTCTTATTTTTAGGGAAACATTGTAGCTATTACAATACTATTGATTATATTCCCTATGCTGTATTTCACAACCCATGACTAAATAAATATATATTTAATTATAGTTGACATTCAATATTATTTTATATTAGTTTCAGGTGTACAGCGCAGTGGTCTGGTATTTACATAATCTATGAAGTGATCCCCTCAATTAGTTCAGTACCCATCTGACACCCTACATAATCTTTACAACATTATTGACTATATTCCCCATACTGTATTTCATATTCTCGTGACTATTTTGTGACTACTAATTTGTACTTTCTAATCCCTTCACCTTCTCACCCATTCCCCCAACACCTTCCCATTTAGCAACCATCAGTTTTTTTCTCTGTAACTCTGAGTTTATGTCTGTTTAGTTTGCTGGTTTATTCTGTTTTTTAGATTCCACGTGTAAGGGAGATCATATGGTATTTGTCCTTCTCAAAAACAACCCAGTATGTTGATCTATAATAATAGCTGTTATTTCCTCCTTTAATAAACCATTTTACTCCTCCTACTTCTTTATGGATTATTTGAATTCTCATCTGACTGTGCTGGGGCAGCCTGACTCCATTAAAACATTTTTTACTTTTAAAGAGGGCTGAAGGACACAAAACTTGTTAGCAGCTGCCCAGACTGCAACACAGTGGGTGAAAGAGGAGAGGGAAGACCAGGAGAATTTAAAAGGTGCTAATATTTATTGAGTGACTCTACAAATTTAAGTAAAATGTTCAAAGACAGGATAATTTCCTAGGACTGCCATAACAGAGTACCACAAACTGGGGGGCTTAAACAATAAAAATGTATCGTCTCAAAGCTCAGGAGGTTAAAAATCCAAAATCAAGGTGTTGGCTGCATTGACTTCTTCTGAGGGCTAAGAAAGAATCTGTTCCTAGACTCTCTCCTTGCCTTGGAGACGGTTGTTTTCTCCTGTGTCTCTTCACATCATCTCTCCTCTATGTGTGAATGCTCTGTTCAAATTTCTCCTTTGTGTCAGAACACAAGTCATATTATGTTAGCCACCCCCCCAGGACCTCTTTTTAACTTTCTTATCTCTATAAAGACCCTGTCTCCAATAAGTTCACATTCTGAGGTACTGGGGGTTAGACTTCAACTTGTGAATTTGGAGGGACACAATTCAACCCATAACAAAGGTCACAGAGCTACTAAGAGGTATGGCTGGGATTCTAATTCAGATTCTCCTGATGCCAGGAGGTGTTCTGTTTATTATCATGCTGCTTTGCACTGAAAGATCCATCAGTAACTTCCAACACCAATTTCTGGTTCCCCCACTAATCAACATGAGGCTCTAAACTGGTAAAAATAGCCAAAAGATTTTCTTTCTGAAAGCAGACATCTTTAATCTTTGTCTCTCTAGCATCCCTTTCCTCTCACTGGTAATAGCACCCCATATCCCATTCCACTGGGGAACTGACCCCTTCACACACTAGGTGTTCTAGTTGGCTGCGAATCTCAGCATCTCCTCCCACACCCATAAACTCTCAGCCAGCACCTCTTTCCTTTGGGTCTGAGGGTTGTAAAGATGTGATCCAAGATTCTCCAAAGGTAATGTCCCCACCACATGGAGAAGCCTAAAATCTGAGTCTATGGTAAAAGCACTGTATAGAAAAGCCAAATGAAGAGGTTGACATGAAAAAACAGATAGAATAAACCAACAGATAGAGCCGACGAGGTCAGAGGTGTCTTCAGGGACTGGTTTTATCTACCCTGAGCCTAGATCTACCCCAGCCTTTGCATGTGTTGGTTATATGAGTCAATAAATGATCCTTTTCTTTTTTTCTCAAAATAGTTTAAAGGATATTTTACTCACTTGCCACCAATGTTGGCTGAAAGTAAATAAATCCTGAATCTCATTTTTACATACATAATTACACCTCAGAATTTATAATGTATGAAGTACCATGTTACAAAGAAACATTTCAGAAGTAGAATTCGTATAGTTCTATTTCAGAAACTAGTTTAAGTATTTGGAAAGGCCATAATTCTATGTTTTCCATTTACACCATAATCATTTTGACTCATAAAATCACACAGTAACCCCTAGAGCAAACTATCAAGATGGTTAATCCATTTTAAGATGAAAAAGTGAAAATTAATAAAAGTAAATATGTGGCCTATTATCAAACTTCTGTTACTAATGGGTACATTTTTTTAGCTCATCAGTACAAATCATTTTTTAGACCAGAGACTCAAACTACTCTATGTAACTACTCTATTTATTTTAAATAAAATTATGTTGCATTCTCTGGAATAAAAAAAAATTCAGAACATGTTGCCGAAGACAATAAAACAACTGTTTGTTACATAAGCACCTTTATTACCTGGTCACATTTTTCTACATTAATCTTAAGCTTATTTCCCAGACTCGTGCTTTAAAAATTAGTTTTATCATCTGTATCTTAGCAAATAAAATCAACAATAATGTCTACAGGAATAGCATCTTCCTCAATAATGAAAACCAATGCCTAGAAGCACCAACTTTAAGAAATTGAAAAGTTAAGATTTCTGGTAACAAATTGTATATCTCCAATATAAGAACACTTTATATTATGTAAAGTGTCACATATCTTCTCCCAGGAGTAGTCTTCCTGCCAATGTCATATAAAGAAAAAGTTAAATAATATGTGCATACTGTATGTGAAATGTTATAGAAATATTTCACCTGCTTTGAAGTAGCACATATTCTAATGGTTGAAAAAAGAGTACGATGTATATAGGAGAAGGACCATTTGAATTTGGTTTTTTATTGTTCTAGAACTGGGTATACTGTTAGTGTTCCATATTTATCTAATGGCTACATTTACACAGAGGGTGTCAAAAAAATGCATGCACATTATAAGAAAGGAGAACTGTGTTACAATTATAATACTCAATATATACCAATAACAAAAGATGAATGCAAGTCACGTTTGACGTCTGCAATTACAAGAGGTGCTCAAAGTGGTTCCCATCAGCGTCCAGACACTTCTGATTACGGCGAACTACTGATTGAGCAATGTTGACCAGTGTCCACTTGTATATATTTTTTTGGCACCCCTGGTATAATTGATCATCTTTAACAGAAATATGTTCCCAAGTGCTATCAAATAAACAACTGTTATATTATATACACATAGATGAAGATACAGATATAGACACAGACAAAAGCTTAGACATAGACATGAACACAGACATACGTACATCTGCAGATGCAGACATCTGTACAGGCATAGATATAGACCTACTTACAGGTATGTGGATACAGTTATAAGTATAGACTTAAAGATAAGGACATAGACATATAATATGCAAGGTATTTCTAGTTTTCTGCCTGGAGTAGACATCTGTTCATTCTATCTCTCCATCATCCCTTTCCTCCCACTGGAAATTGCACCTCTTTAACTTCTATTGGGGAACTGACCCTCTGACACTGCATTTCTAGTCAGCACCTCCTCCCACAGCCAGAAACAGGGTGGACTCATAAACTCTCACCCAGCACCTCTTTCCCTGGGGTTTAAGCATAGTAAATCTGTGATCCCAGATTTCCCACGGGTAATGTCTCCTTCACAAACGGAAGCCTGATGCTTCAGATTTTGAGCACCACATACAAAAGCCACATGACAAGACTGACAGATGGACAGAGACTGACAGACAGACGATGTGATCGAGCTCAATGCATTCATCTGTTACACCTCCCAGATTGTAGAAAAAGATAGGAAAAGCAAAGGAAAGGTGATGTCTGCAGTTGCCAAAAGGGAGTTTGAGTCTTGTGAGAGAAATGATGTTTTTCCTAAAGTTTGGATTCAAGAGTCTTCTGCGAAGCACAAGGGGTGTTAAACATTGAAATGGGAGACGATGGAATTTTTTACCAGGAAGTCTTTAAATAAAAATACACTCTCTTTTGTCCAGGTGATTTATATCTCAATTTTCTCAAAATGTATCTATCTCAATCAGATTTTAGATTAAATAAGGAACAAGTTTTGAAAAGAGAACTTAGAACCATAAAGATGAGATGGTTGGGCCAAGGCTAGATATACAGACGTGCCATCCTTCAGTATCCTCTCCAGAGGATTCCACATCCATACCTGTCACTCACTTATGCTATCTCCCAAAGAACATTAAGCTACATATACAATTAATTTTAAAGGAAGATGAATGAACGTGTGGATATCAACCTTGCAAACACAGGAAGCAGAACTCGTTTTCGAAACAAAGAATCTTTAGCATTCGATGTTGGTTTGCTAGATAGAAATAAGGAATTAGAAAAGGACCTTGATAATTCATATCAACTCTCTGGAATAACCCAAGTATTCAAGTAATTCAGGAAAAAACTTTCTTCTGGGAAAATCCTCCCAGATGCTCTCTGAGCCTCTGAAAAATAGCACTCTAATCGAGGCTATGAGCCTTCATTTTGAGATTTAAAGGGAATTCAATAATATGTGTGTGCATGTGCCTTTTCTATCAAATGGAGCAACATAAAAAAAATTGTTCAGATTTAAATCGTTTAACACAAGCTCATTCTCGCCCCCAACTCTCTTATGCTAAGTAAATTGTCCAGCTGGATAATCAGCATCATATATATCAATAATGCTGTGGTTTGCTACTGCCTAAATGAGTTAGACATATTAAAGAAACCTTGAAATATGTATGTATATTTCATACATATTGCATCTGGAAGGATTATACATATATATTTATATACATACATATAATATATATACCGTGTTTCCCTGAAAGTAAGACATAGCTGGACAATCAGCTCTAATGCATCTTTTGGAGCACAAATTAATATAAGACCCGGTTTTATTTTACTATAATATAAGACCGGGTCTTATATAATACAGTTAATATAATATAATATAATATAATACCAGATCTTAATTTTTGCTCCAAAAGACGCATTAGAGCTGGTTGTTCGACTAGGTCTTATTTTCAGGAAAACATGTTATACACACACACACACACACACACACACACACACACAGAGGGTGCCAAACAAATGTATACACATTTTAAGAAAGGAAAAAACTGTATTAAAATTGTAATACTCAATGTATACTGACAACAAAAGATAAATACAAGTCACGTTTGACTTCTGCAATTACAAGAGGCGCTCAAAGTGGTTACCATCAGCGTAATTTTAATACAGTTTTTTTTCCTGTCTTACAATGTGTGTACATTTTTTGGCAACCTCTGTATATATGTATGTTTGTGTACATATATTATATATGATGCTTAATTATAATGACTATAATTATCATTGCTTAATAATTAGTATTTTAAAGAATAACATGTGTGTTTGCTACATGGTTATGAAAGGGAGCCATTAACTAAGTCCCTCTTCTGCCACATCGATTGATTTATTTCCAGTTCAGTAGAGAAGAGATCTTTAAACTGCTTCAGATGACTTCGAGGGGCAACGACCCTTTAACACACTCCCCACCCTTCCTTCCAATCACAACACAAAATTATCAGAAAGAATAGATTTATTTTGAGGGAGACACAAAAAATATACACAGTCCTGACTTATGACGGCGAGACTTAGGATTTTTCAGTTTTATGATAGTGCGAAAGCAATATGCTTTCAGTAGAAACCATACGTCAAATTTCCAATTTTGATCTTTTCTGGGCCTAGCGACATGCGACATTATGTTCTCTCATGACGCTGGGCAGCAGCCACAGATCACAGCTCCCTGTCAGCCATGGGACCACAAGGATAAACAACCGATACCCTACAGTCTATTCTTTGTTAGATGATTCTGCCCAGCTGTAAGCCTAATGGAAGTGTTCTGAGCACTTTTACGTTAGGCTTGTCAAGCGATGATGTTCAGTAAGGTAGGTGTATTAAATGCATTTTCGACAGGATATTTTCAACTTACGATGGGGTTATCAGGGCATAACCCCCATTGTGAGTCAAGGATCATTTGTATTAGTGTTTATAAAATATTCATTTATACCAGAAATCAATAACACTATTTTCACATGATAAAAAGTTACACTATCAAAAATTGAAACATTCTCAGTGACCAAGAAGATTACTTAGGTTAGAGTTTCAAGAATCTTATGTTTATATGAGAAACACACACACAAATTCAGAAAAAAATTGTTACCCTTCAAATTATAGAAGCCATGTAAATATCACTTTTAATGTCACATATATTTTATAGGTTGATAAACCTACTCCCACTATTATTTTTCAGACATTTTTTGCTTACTTCACTCACTATGTTCTTCAAGATAAAAACACATAGAAAGATAAAGCAAAACAAATCTATTAGATTTAAAGAGGTAGTACAAAATATTCCCATCAAAGAAAGAACTAAAGTGCCTTAAGTAATTGTCATAAAATTGTTCTACCATTTTAATAAGCTTTCTTTCTAAACAATTTTGAAGTCTTCTAAAATGAATGCCATCTAAATCATTTTCAAATCTCCACCAAATTTTAATAATGTGCTTAAATGTTTAAGAACACTTGAATGTATTCAGGTAATTACCATATTTTGCTGTGTATAATACACTCCTGTGTATAATGCATACCCATGTTTTTGACCCAAACTTTCAGGGGAGAAAATCTTTCATTTTAATTTTTTAATTCAAACTTTTGTGCACAATTAGGTATGTGTTTTTTGCATTATAAAGAAATTTTAGCATTTATTTTTTAACATATATGGTACAAGAAATTTTATGTGCCAGTAACAAATTTACGATAGTTACGCATCATAGAAGGTCAAGAACTCTTCGTCATTGCAAGTTCATCATAAATTCAACAAAACTGATTATCGTATTCCAGGGTATTATTTTGCACACAGATATCATTATTGATTTCTAAAGTTACACTTTGAACTCATAAGCATAAATAAAAAAATTAGAAACATTTATATAGATATGGAATAGATATGGATATAGATATAGATATAGATCGGTGCATGTATAATGCACCTCCTTATTTTTCCCTCCCAAATCTGACAAAAAAGTGTGCATTATAAATGGCAAAATACGGTACTAGGATATGAAGAAAGGTTCATCTTTGCTTTAGGGTCAAACAGAGACATATGTAAGCTCAAAATCTGTATATCAAGTATTGGTGGCTAGAGATCTGTAAGTAACTTCTCTCTTAAAACAACCTCATTGTTCCTGCTAGAGATGTCAGAAATGACGCTACCATTCATGGAAGCTGACACACCTGGTCTGCCAGTACACGATATACCCTAGGAGAGCAACTGATAAATACCTACCACTTCTGAACCACACACTGAATCTCCAGGAGTCATATAAGAGTAGGAATCCCAACCACCCAATCATCCCCAAAACTTCTACAGGGACAAATCACTTCACACCACAGCTCTGAACATCCACCTATGAAAGTCTAATTAAATCCAGTCTAGCTTATATAAGATTAGAAAATATACCTTAACAGGGCTTAAACAAGACAAAAGCCTATTACTTTCTTAGGTAAACAAAGTCCAGTGGCGGGCAGTTTAAGGCTGGTAGGTGGGTTTCTCTGCTATCTTCAAGGTCTGCTATTTATTTTCAGTATATGACTTCACATTGCCACCCGAAAGAGCTGCTCAAGAGCCTGCCCTCCTATCTTCTAACCGAGAAGAAGGAAGAGAATTTAAAATGAAGTTTGACTCTTACCCACAAGGATACTTTACAAATGTTATATATGACACTTCTGCTTACATCTTATGAGCCCAAACATAGTCTTTTGGCCACACCTATCAAGGAAGCCTTGCAAATGTAGTCTTTATCTAAGGTAGCCAATCAAGACTCAGGGGATTCTACTGCTAAATAAAAATAAAAGCACTACTATTGAGGGATTAGCAGTCTTTCTTTCCTCTCTTCTAAAACCCTCTAGAATTAGAACAGTTAAAGGGTGCTATTACTCAAGCAGATATCAATAGCCAACTTAGAAAAGATAAGGATGGAGAAAGATCATAATGACAATAATTTCAGGTATCTCATTTGGTCATCACTCCCCACTGTAAAATCACCTTTAAATACACAAAATGTAAAATATGTCATGGCAAATACTTTACAAAACAAAGAATTATTCATGAATATAATGCCACTGGGTCTATGTGAGTAGGATAGATTTCTAAACATTATGTACCTAGAAAATTATAAATTATATCCCATTAGAAAAGACTCAGCCACACCTAATCCTATAATGGCAAACAAGGAATATCTCCAAGTTCTTTATTGAACTATTGCTTAATGTTAGATATTGCATTTCTGTGAAAATAAGTATATTTGAATTTTATCTGTTTGGAGATCAACTTAAGATCTGAGGCAGAGAGCAACACTGTGTTTAAAGAGTGACCAAACTGCAATTTTTCCAGCCTTACAGTTTGGCTTTCATTAAGGATAAAAAAAAGTCTCTTCAGAAGTGAACCATTTGAGCATATTATGATGTACGGGAAATGGAACACAATGTTGATGGCTTACGAGAAAATTAATTTTGCCAATCTATGTATGTTCTAAAATTCAGAGTTTAAGAGACAAAGATCAAAATACACATGACCCAAAGTAAATAAATATTATAATATTGCTATGGCTTAAATGGTAATACCATCTAAACTTAGGATCTCTCAAGATAAAATTTCCACTGATTTACTAACTTGATTTACTTCTGGTAAATGTCCCACAGATATGGTAGATATGGCCTCTCCTATCCTCCCTTCTGCATCCCTAAACTTTAATCCAACAAACAAATGCTCTTAGAAATAAAAACAAGTCATGGAGGAATTAATCTGGAAACTTTGATCAAAAAGAAATACCGTGTGTGTGTGTGTGTGTGTGTGTGTGTGTGTGTGTGTGTGTGGTGACTTTTTTTTTTTTTTTTTTTTTTTTTTTTTTTTTTTTTTATTAAATTTATTGAGGTGACAGTTGTTAGTAAAATTACATAGATTTCAGGTGTACAATTCTGTATTACATCATCTATAAATCCCGTTGTGTGTTCATCACCCAGAGTCAGTTCTCCTTCCATCACCATATATTCGATCCCCCTTACCCACATCTCCCACCCCCCACCCCCCACCCCCCACCCCCCTTAAGTGTGGTGACTTTTAATGTCTACACATCAGGAAGAAAAAACAAAATCCATGGCAGCATGGTAGATTGGGGTCAGAGCAGGTCAAGTTCCTAAAAAAAACAACAACCTCGAAATAGGAGCTAGCAATAAGAATCAGGAGCCACAATAACCAATCTTTGAGCCACTATAAATGAAAGAAGAAAATGCATAGGGATTCTGCTACTGATATCAGCTCTTCAACAGCTAGAAGAACTGTGTTGTGGAGACTTGAATAACTGACTTCCCAGCAAAGGCAATGTGTTTTGTGTATACGTTCCTATTAGTCAAGAAACACTTCTGGCTGACTGCTGCTCAAGCTGATTCACTCACACATTTATTCCTCTAACAAATACCTACAATTTGAACATTTATAATTCTAGTCTCCAGGGAAAGCACATGAATAAAACACACCATCTTTGCCTCTATGGAAATCACAGTGTATGTGTGTGTGTGTGTGTGTGTGTGTGTGTGTGTGTGTGTCCACACACGTGTGTGTATTTGTGCACACACACCACAGAATCTTAGAGATGAAATTGATGTATTAGAAATAATACTATATAAAGGAAAAACATGGAAGCTATCTACTCCCCCAAGGGGCACTTACACCTTCTTGGTGGTGGTAGTAGGAGAGGGCAGGGGCATAGGAAAGACTTCTTAAAGTAAGTGACATATAAACCAAGACCATAAAGGTAACTAGGAATAACTAAAGAAAAAGAGAAGATTGTTTCTTTTAACTTGAGTACAGAGAAGGAGTTTGAAATAAATTTATAGTCTGATGCTCCAAGTGGTCAATAGGATTATTTTCCCCAGTTACAGATAATTAAACATTGGAGGCATTATTTTCATTTGCTCAGCAGATAATTTCCTGAACTCTCATTTGTACTGGGCACTGTCCTGGACAGTGGGTGTATATAGAAAGGGATAGGAGGAGATGGGATCTGAGAAGTAGTGGATTCTGTCTCTAAAACATTTTTGTTGATTTTGAAAGGCTTAAATTAAAAACATTAAATATTTATATAAGGATGAAAGCATTCCATTACTATTCATTAAAGTCACTGCCTCACATCGGCACCATATCCCCCAAGAGACAATCTACTATGTTGGTTATGAATTTGGACTTGGGAGCCAGATTGCCTCAGTTCAAATCTTCACTCTGTCACTCATCAGTTATATGAGCAGAACCAGTATAATTAACCTCTTTGGAATTCAGTTTTCCCATCTGAAAATAAGGGTAACAATAATCGTTCCTACTTCACGCAGTGGTTTGAGGATTAAATGAGTTAATACATGTAAAGCACTTAGAACAGTGTCTGTTCCATTGTAAGCAGTCAGTAAGGGTTGCATATTATTAGAGCGACGATTCCAGTATAATCATCCTGGCGTTCAATTCACTCTATGTTCCTCTGAATAAATAGCATTCTGTCAGTCTTGGTGCTTTCATATAACCTTAGACAAGTCACTTAAACATCATTAGCCTGAGTTTCTCCTTTGCAAAGTGGGGGCAATAGTACCAGCCTCACAAGATTGTCTTGAGGGTTAAATGAAATGGCAGCTTGAAGGGCCTGTAGGCTGCAAATTGCTATGCAATTGTTGCTTGTTGTTATTATCTTGCTCTTTTTAACCCTCATCCCCAAATTGGTAAGTGCTTCTCTCCTTAGGAGGAAGACAAAAACGAACACACACACATGATTTTGACATAATGTTTCCTGCTCTCCAGATAGTATAAAGTGGATAAATTGAGACTGGAAATGAACTTGACATCAATTTGTAAATTCAAAAGCTGATATAGCTTTAATGATGAAGCATACCGGAAGCAATACCTTTTGTTTCTGCTATTGGCAAATGCTGTATTCTGTCTTATATGAACTGACTTAGGCATTGTTCTTTCTTCAAGCAGCATTTAGACAACTGAGAAATCAATGCATTAGCAGCCCCTTACCTCCAGGCTTCGTGTGAATCTCACCTTGAACCCTATCTGAGTTCCTTCCATGTGTTGGTATTCTGTAAGGCAGCCACACCTGCCTTTCCTTTGGCAACTCATTCCAGAGAGAGATACTTAGAGAAGAGGAGAGGTTGGCCTGATGGGCCCAGAAATTGACTTGGATTCATTTCACTGCCCATATATAACTATGTGTCTGGCAACATATTCGTCTTTATGGAGTTTGCAAAAATGCAGTTGATAAAACTGCAAGCCCCAAGGGAATCACAGATTCTAATGGGAGAGATGGACAAACAAACTACACAAGCCAAAATGTGGAATCAGAGCTAAAAATAAAAGTGTAAATGAGGAAATATAGAGGCTCAGAGATAGTGGTAATATAATCCGTCCGGATCAGTGAAGATGAGGCATTCAAACATGCTTCTGGCTTCCCAGAAGAGACGACATCTCGGTAGGAACGTGAAGACTGAGTAGGTTTCTCAGGTGGAGAAAGGGATAGGGAAGAATGCCAGGTGAAGGAACAAGATAAGTGGAGACATGTGGAAGAGCAGCTCATGTCCCTAAAACAGGGAGCAGAACAATGGGACTGAGACATGGGATCTGTGATGGGCACAAAAACAAAGAAGGAAATTAAGGTGAGGAAAGGTTGGGCCCAAAATAGAGAGTCATAGAGAGAACCATATGAAGATATTGTTACGTGGTTTTCTGGAGAGTTGAATAAATGAAACATACATGGGTCTGCATTTTAAAAGCTAAGTTCCTCTATTCTGGACACGAAGCACCAGGAATTCATTCCTTCTAGAGCAGAATCACCAACAGCAAACAGGACACTGTAAGTTTACTAGCTTGTCCAACGCCTGCAGGCAGGGTGTGCCCAAACGCTGCAGTAAAGACACTGCAGAACTGATTGTTGTGAATGATCCAAGATGGCAGAGTAGTAAATACTGTGATTGCCTCATCTCGTAAACACATCAAAAATACAACTAAATCATAGAATAATCAACCTGGATAACTATCCAAAGTCTAGCTGAACAGAAGTCTTATAACTAAAGATATAAAGAAGCCACGTTGAGACTGGTAGGAGGGGTAGAGACTCAAAATGGGCTAGACCCAAACCTCCATGTGGTGGATGAAAATTGCAAAAAAATCTCAGCCACAGAGGACCCTAGCTCCACACCAGGTGCTCCAGCCCAGAGTACTGGTGCCGGGAAGATGAGCCCTCCTAATATCTGGCTGTGAATAACAGTGGGGATTCAGACCATTTGGGTGGGCCAGAAGGCTGTGGGAAAGCCAGGCATCCTCCAAATGGCCCGTGCACAGACTCACTCACTCGCAGGCACTCACCTTGGGCTCTGGTGGAGGGACAGTGACTTAGAAGGCATCTGAGGCATACGAGGGGACAGACTAATGTGTGTGTGGTTTCAGGCGAGAGCTGAAGTCAGTTGCCATTTTCCCTAAGTGGGAATCATCCTCCCTTACAGACGGCAGGCAAGCACCATCTTTCCCATTTTAAGCCCTCCCCCTATGCTTATGACTAAATCTGAATCTGATTGGTCTAGTGAGCTCCACTTGCTCCACCCGGGTTATTCACTGGTACGCTGCGACACCCAACTACATATCAAATAAGGCTTTATCAGTGGCAGAACCTTATCGGAGCTGGCAGTTGGCAGCAGGCCTCCGTGTGCCCTGGCTTTTTGCAGAGCTACCCCAGACCTGGTACTGTTGGCAGACATCTTCAGTTCACAACATGGCCTCTCCCACGTACCTCCAGGTCCAGCACAAGCAGTGCAGTGACTAACCATGGATCACTTTGTAGCTTTTACCAGGTAGTCCCCAGATGGTCACACACAGTAGGTGACATGGACCTGCACCAGAGCCCCTCCCAAGAGGCCCCAGAACCAACATACTTGGAGTTTGGCTTCAGATTACAGCATAGCACCACCCAATTAGCCCCACAAGTGGCACACCCTTTGGGTGGTCTCAACAGGCACCAGAGCCCTCTGGGGTGAATCCTGCTCCATGTGGTAAGGCCCCTGTATAGCAGTCCATAAACTGTGGATGTGGTTAACCTTATAGCTCATCAGCCTGAGGGTCAATCCCACCTATTGATGTGCCAATAACAATAAGGCTCAAATATAACAGGAGGGCACACACAACCCACAACCAACGACACTCCTGGAGCACCCAGTACAGGTGACCAGGGAGACTGTACCACTGGGTCCCAGATGGCACCTTCTACATAAGGCCACCTGGCAAGACTGGGAGACATAGCAGATCTACCTTATATAGAGAGAGGCACAAACACAGAGAGGCAGCCATAATGAGTAAACAAAGAAATATATCCCAAGTGAAAGAACAGCAGAAAACTCCAGAAAAAGAGCTAAATGAAATGGAGGCAAGCAACCTACCAGAGACAGAGTTCAAAACACTGGTTAAAAGGATGCTTAAGGAACTTAATGTGAACGTCAACAAAGAGATAGCAAACATTAAAAAAAAGACATAGAAACCATAAAAAAGAACCAATCATAAGTAAAGAATACAATAACTGAAATGAAGAATGCACTAGAAAGAATCACCAGCAGACTAGATGAAGCAGGGATCATATAAGCAACTTGGAAGACAAGGTAGCTTAAAATACCCAGTCAACAGCAAAAGAAAAAAAGAACTTAAAAAAAAAAATAAGGATAGTTTAAGAGACCTCTGGGACAACATCAACCATAACGACATTTGTATCATAGGGGTACCAGAGAGAAAGCAAGGGATTGAGAACCTATTTGAAGAAATAATGACTGAAAGCTTCCTAACCTGGTGAAGGAAAAAGACATACAAGCCCAGGCAGCATAGAGAGTCCCAAACAAGATAAACCCAAACAGGCCCACACCAAGACATAATATATTAAAATGTCAAAGGTTAAAGACAAACAGAGAATCCTAAAACCGGCAAGAGAAAAGGCAGCTAGTAACTTACAAAGGAGCTCCCATAAGATTGTCAGTTGATGTCTCAACAGAAACTTTGCAGGCCAGAAATGATTGGCAGGAAATATTCAAAGCAAGGATCTACAACCAAAATTACTCTACTCAGCATGGCTATTATTTAAAATCAAAGGACAGAAGGAGCTTCCCAGAGACAAAAAAAGCTAGAGTTCATTACCACCAAACCATTATTACCAGGAATTTTTGAGGGACATTTTTAAGACAAAAAGAAAAAAGGATCAAAAATATGAATAATAAAATGACAATAACTACATATCTATCAGCAATTACTTTTAATATAAATGAATTAAATGCTCCAATCAAAAACATAGGGTGGCTGAATGGATAAGAAAACAAAACCTTTACATATACTGCTTATAAAAGACTAATTTTAGATAGAAAAACACACACATTCAGAAAATAAAGGGATGGAAAATGAAATGAAAAATGGAAATGAAAAAAAAAAAAAAGAAAAAGCAGAGGTATCAGTACTTATGCCAGACAAAATAGACTTTAAAATATAGGCTATAACAAGAGATGAAGAAGGACCCAGTAACCTCACTTCTGGGTATTTACCTGAAGAAACCCAAAATGCTACTTCAAGAGAATGTGTGCATCCATGTGTTCATTGCAGCATTATTTACAATGGCCAGGATGTGGAGGCATCCTGAGTGTCCATCGATGGATAAAGAGGTGGTACATATATACAATGAAATATTGCTTGGCCATGGAAGGGAATGGGTTCTTGCCAACTGTGATGGCACGGATGGACCTGGAGGGTATTGTGCTGAGTGAAGCATATCAGACACAGAAAGACAGATGCAATGTGATTTCACTTATATGTGGAATCTAAAGAACAAAACAAACAAACAAAACAGAAACACATTTATAGATACAAAGAACATTTTGGTGGTTGCCAGATGGAAAGGAGGCTGAAGGGGTGGGTAAAAACTGGGAAGGGATTAAGAAGTACAAATTGAATTGGCTGCTACAAAGTAGTCATGGGAATGTTGGGTATAGCACAAGGAATATATTCAACAATATTGTAATAAGTATGTATAGTGTTAGATGGGTACTAGACTTATTAGGGTGATAGATGAGAGGGTGATTGGGGGACAGGGTGAAAAAGGTGAAGGGATTAAGAAGTATAAATTGGTAGCTGCAAAATAGTCAATGGGATATAAAGTAAAGCATAGGGAATATAATCAATAATATGGTAATAACTATGTATAGTACCATGTGGGTACTAGACTAGTCAGGGGGATCACTTCTTAAATTATATGTCTAACCATATGCTGTACACATGAAATTAATATAAAATAATATTGAATGTTAACTGTAATTGAAAAAGTTTTAAAGGGGGTAAAGGGCAGAGGTTCCAATTTCCAGGTACAAAGCAAAGAAATCATGAGTTGTAACTTACAACATAGGGAATAGAGTCAATAATATTGTGATAGCAGGGTACAGTGTCAGATGTTTGCTGGATTTATCATGGTGATCACTTCTTTAGTTGAACAACGATGGTGTACATCTGAAATTGATATAATGTTGTATGTTAGCTATATTTTTTAATAAAAATCTTTGGGGAAAAAAAGACTGCAGGACTTGGGAGCGGGGGCAAACACAAAATGCCTACTGCTTGCTCACAAGGGACAGTGCTATGAAAAATCTGCTGGCATGACGACACCTGACTATTTGATTAAGTGCTACCTACCACTGCTTGATTTCTCTCAGTGCGTGCGTGTGTGTGTGTGTGTGTGTGTGTGTGTGTGTGTGTGTCCATGTTCTTATTTATAAGGAGGTCTGTGGTTGCATTAGAGTATTTGATTCCTTTCATTTCAGGTGAGGTATTTGTATAAAATGGAGACAATTTATTTCAAATGCCTCAGTCCCGAGGAGGAAGGCCATCTTCCTCTCATCAGCCCCACGGGACTAGCTATCTCCACTGTCGCATTTTATAGTTTATATTGTGCTTTCCCTGCCTGTCGCCACCCCCAAGAAGTTCTAGAATTTGCCTGTGATTTCCTGCCATCTATTTCCCAGATTCCTTTGAGGAACACACAGATAGTGGGGCAGGACGATAGGCAAGAAACAGATTGCTGAACTGGCTCATTCCACAGCTGTCCTATTTTTTTTTTTAAGTAGTTTATACAAGGGGTGGGGAAAGGCAGTTATAAACTAAACCACCACACAGCTTTTTATAATCCTCTGTCACACTCTCTTCAAAAGCAGGAAAAATTAAGGTCCCAGTGATTTGAGTTGAGCCCATTCCATTGGCAGATGTTGCCTCATCAATGGTGTTTTGAGGATTCTGCTTTGAATTTAGAGCCTCAGAACAAGGGTGGCCTCTCCCAATATTCGATGTTCTTTTCAAGTTTATCTGATTCCTTTTTGAAATTTGGGAAGTAGGAATTAATGTAAAGCCTGTTTTATAGACCAAAGCATCGTGGTCCTGGAAGACGCAGCCAGTCAGTGGAATAACGGTGATTGACAGTTGGTCTTCCTCACACTCGTTCTATTTTGTCTAAGAAATTGGCACAAACCCAGGGAAGTGAGAACATCTGCCTGGTCATCATCCACTAAACGGTCAGTCAGTATGTATTGAGCAGCGACTATTAGGGATTCAGAAAGACACAAATCACTGTTTGAAAAAGGCCACTGTATCTCAAGGACTTTTTATTCTAGATTAAGAAATAAAACATAAATTTATGAAAACGTCAGAGCTAAATAACAACATGGAACAACAACAACAAAATGCCTCTAGGGCCTTCATTTTGGTTTTGCTAATCCCTCCCATAGGATATTCTTGCCTCCATGGCAGCAGGCCTCCACACTGATACCAAGAGACGGTCCCATCAACAAGTTGACCGGGCTTTAAAATACCTGCTGTTCCCCACCTCCTGCAGCATGGGGGCCACACTGCTAAGCTTAGTGACAGGCCTCTTCACTCTGATTCCAGCTTACATACATACCTTCATTTCTTTCCTACTCCTGCTGTAACAAATTACCACAAACCTGGTGGCTTGAGACAACACAAGTTTATGACCTTGCTATTCATTCTGGAGGCCAGAAGTCTGAAACGGGTTTCACTGGCAAATAATCAAGGTGTCCACAGGGCTGCGTTCCTTCCTGGAGGCTCTGGGCGAGAGTTTATTTTCTTGCCTTTTCCGGCTTCTAGAAGTTGCCCGCATTCAGTGGCTTGTGGCTCCCTTCCATTTTCAAAGCCAGCAGCAAGGTCGAGTCTTTCTCACATCACGTCACTCGGACACTGACTCTTCTGCCTCCTTCTTCCACATTCAAGGGCTGTTGAGATTACATTAGGTTCACCTAGAAAGACCAGGATGATCTCTGCATCTCAAGGTCGACTTACAAGGAGGAAGATGTAAGACTCAATTACATCTACAACCTGAATTCTCCCTTGTGTAAACTAGCATATGCACAGGCTCTGGGAACTAGAACATGGACATCTTTGGGGGGCCATGATTCTGCCTACCACAGCCCCACATCCTTCCCCTTGAGGCCCATACATGTTTACTGCAGAAAATAGACCTTTACACTGACACACCAGCTTTTTCATAACTCCACAACATGTTATGATACTCTATCTGAAATGCCATTTCCTTCTTTCTTGTAGTTCCCCTAAACAACCCGATAGTTCCCCTTCCACAGATAATTCCACAGTGAAAATTTCCCCCAATTTTCTCTGGCAAAGCTCCCTATGAATAGTAATTCATTCCTACTGCTTTCCATTCAGTCAGCAAATACTTACTGTGCTCCTGCTATGTGGCAGTAACTTTATTACATGTTGAGTCAACAGTGATGAGCAAAAAGAACAAGATTTCTTCTTTCATGGAGTCAAGAAGTTAAATGATGAATCACACAAGTAAATCTAGATAATAAGTTGTGGTGATGCTGTGAGGACAGAAAGAACTCTGTGCTGTAAGAGAAGCTGAGAGGAAAACAGTTTGGAATAGAGGGTTCAGGAAAAGTGGCATTTAACCTGAGACAGAAAGGGAGTTTGGTCAGGGGAAGGGAAAGTAGCAAGTGTGTCAGCCAAAGGGGACAGAGATTGGTGTGACCAAGGAACTGACATGAGGCAGGCGTGGATCTGGCCAGAGAGGGGCTGAGACGAGAAAAACACAGCTGGACATGGAGGCTGGAGCCAGGCCATGGTAAGGATTTGCACTTTGTTCCAGTCCAATGGGACATCACTGTAGCGGTTTCAGCAGGGGACAAGTGAAGCCATTTTGCAATTTTAAAACCTTGGACTGGATGCTATGTGAACAAGAATGGGTCCAGACAGGGAGCAGAAATACTGGGCAAGAACTATTTGGGGAAAGAGATGGAGACACAATTGAAGAGAGCAGAAGAGATATAAGTGGTCTTGTAGGGCAAGCTTACTAGAGAAACAGAAATTTCTGGGCCATGTTAAGTACTCATTTGACATGGTATTGACACATTTGAAAGAAAACCTGGATGCCCAGTTTATAATTCTCACCAGCGACAATCAACTGCTCAGATGTAGCCACAGGGGAGACAGATGGTTGAATTTATCCCGGTTTGGGATTTTGCCAAGAAATATTGTGGATGGAAAATATGGTGGATGAAAAGAGGAGCAAGACAATTGAGGGCTTTTGCAAGGAAGTGATTATAATAATTTACCACTGAATCCTCACTGATAAGAAGGCAAATGGAGCCAGGAGAAAAGGGGAGGAAAATAGATGGTAGAAATCTATGGAATGATGCTTCCAGGGTACATTTCAACAAGTCAATTAGGGAAAAAACGGGCCATTTTGTTTTGTTATTTTAAACATAGTATGGTTTCTGATTGTGGAAACATCTAGAATGTGACTATGGGAGAGGATGGCTGATATGGAAAGCAAGAGTCACTAAAGACAAGTGGTCGAGGAATGAAGAGGTCATTTCCGTGGCTTTCTGTGTGATCCGGACTCATAATAAACAGGGCATTGGTTACTAAGAGATTACTGGCAGACCACATAATGAGGAGAGAGAGGGACAGGTGGTTTTCCTACAGAGTATAAGATTCAAAGGAGTAGGATGGAGTTGGATTTTTTTTTAGGTGGAGCAGAAATAATGACCACAATTGGATTAAGGATTGAGGAGGGCACTGACTCCCAACCTCAACCCTGAGTTATTGTGATTTGAGACAATGAACAATGAACCTGTGTTTAGAAAACCAAGTCCTTATGGACAAGTCGGGTGTCCACTAAGGATTCAGGAAGTGCAGACAGCATTCAGAGAAGAGTTTTGAAAATATAAGAAAGATTGATGAGTGTGGGCAAGACCTCCTTGTCACATGGCAGATGGCAAGATGTGGAGATCAGAAGGGAGACAGGATTGCATCAGATCAGAGAATGTATAGAGTAGAAAGAGGATACGTTTGAATCATAAGGTTTCTCTGTTTATATACTTCCTCTACTACCAGCAGAGAGTATTTACAGACCAAGAATTTTGTCTAATGAGGTCTGACAATTAAGTTTGCAAACTAACCCTAGAAAAAGTGCTACACACCTCATTGCTGAATATCATTATGGTCACCTTCGGAGTACTCCCCTTGGGAAGCTATGCACCGATGCCAGAGCCGAGCCCACCTTTCGAAGCAATTTTGGAACTCTTTTTCTGGAATGGCCATCAGAGCTGTCATCATATTACGCTTGATGTCCTGAATGTCATCCAAATGTCTTCCTTTCAATATTTCCTTTATCTTTGGGTAAAGAAAGAAATCTTTGGGGGCCAGATAAGGTGAGTAGGGAGGGTGTTCCAATACAGTTATTTGTTTACTGGCTAAAAACTCCCTCACAGACAGTGCCCTGTGAGCTGGTGCATTGTCGTGATGCAAGAGCCATGAATTGTTGGTGAAAATTCAGGTCGTCTAACTTTTTCATGCAGCCTTTTCAGCACTTCCAAATAGTAAAGTTGGTTAACGGTTTGTTCAGTTGGTACAAATCCATAATGAATAATCCCTCTGATATCAAATAAAGGTTAACAACATTGTTGAAAACAAGTTCACTAACTTAATTGTCACATCTTTGAATTTATTTCTATATTTTAGAATAATACTTGAAATATCGGTGCTCGGTAAACGTTTGTTGAGTGAGTAAGGCATGATTGCTAAACAACAACTACAGAGTATAACTTAGATGATATTCAAAGGAAACCATCCTATGGATTAAGAAGCCTGTGGAGCAATACATTGTACTGTGTGATTTTGAGCAAGAAGGCAACTCAATGAAACAATATGAGAAAGACTTTTGAGGGAGGAGTATCTGGATCTGGAATCAAAGAGAACGGAAGTATTCTATGGTCACTTAGATTTGTTTTTAAGAAGCAAAGTTATTCAACACTTCTGCTGAAATTTCCACATATTTGATGAAATTAAAAAAAATACACTCAGCAAATTCTAAATCTAAAACCACTTGAAACAGCATCTTCCTCCCAGGAGACTGGGTTAGAAAGGCCTGAGGATTTATTTTGCTTCCTTTTCCACCCTGGAAAGGCTGGATGCAACTCCCTCTGGCTTATTTCAGCGTCACTTCTCAGATCACTGGAGGGTTTGTGTAGAAGTGGGTTGTCCCCACCCCCAATGGAGCACAACACACTCAATGCCTCCGCGTCAGGCTGGAGGCTTGTCTGCCCCTTAAGACCTAACACGACATTTTGCTTCACAGGGACTCACTAACCTCAGGGATGGTCACGCAAAAGATAAAAAAGAAAAGGTCACTTGCTAGATTAGTACCAAGAAATTAGTGCCAGCGGGTAATTTGGCAAAGTGTTAAAAGTCATGGAGATTACAAAAGGGATGGGTGTCAACACTGAGACCTGTAGCCACACACCCCGGTGGCCACTGAACCGTGTGGGGTCTGTCAGCACCTACAAAGTAAGACGGGCCACATCTCTTCTCAAGGAGTTTGCACTCCATGTGGGAGAGAGCAAATGATAATAAGCTCTTATACGAAGGTCGGACAATTAAGTTCGAGAACTTTCTACTGTGCGCTTACATCGTGGAAAGTTCTCGAACTTAATTGCCCCACCCCGTATAGTGAAATAACAGGAGTGGACTATCTCCTATGGGGAGGGGGTGGGGACAAAACAGAATCGAAAGACCTATGTGCAGCCCTTGCTACCATTTAGCTCTTTCAACTTGGTCTTGACCAACGCAGATTTGACTATTTCATCTTCAAAATGAAGTGGTTGCATAGAATGATATATACATTCTCTTATAATTCTAATTTTTTTGAATGTATGTTAACCAGGAAAGTAATTGCTTAGTTATTAGGAATCTTTAGAGATGCAGGGGTTACTAGAGCTATGTGGGGTTAGTGGGGGGTCTTCAAGTAATGTTTTTTTAAGAATATGAGCTCATTAGAGAGAGCGTCAGAGAGTTTCACAGGGGAGGTCAGGCGTGAGCAAAGACCTAAAGCCAAGAAAACGCATGCATGGAAAGAAGGAGAGATTTGTGTCTGAAGAGGTATCTGCAGCCTGAAAAATTGTGAGACCAGATTAGTAAGGGAAAAGAGTAGCTTGCCTAGTCACTAATTCTGCAGACGTGATTTGGATTTTAGGTTGATTTTTGAAGCAATGGGGAGCCACTGTTCATTTTTGAGAAAGGAAGTGACATCATCTAAAAGCTACTGAGGCTGAGAACAGGAAGTCCCTGCTGGAGAAGCGCTGGGGTAGGACAGAGACATCTGGCCTCAAGTCTGTCTCTCACTCCTGCAGCCAGGCGACCTTCCTGGAGGAATACGCAGAGCAGAGGAGCACTTTGCACAAGGTCACAGGCTAGAATTCCAGTTTCCTGCCACCTGGACTGTAGCTCTTTCCCAGTAAATCCTGTCCCCCTGCCACTTTCCTCACTGAAGCTGTTTCCCCTTTGTTTTCATGTCTCCAAGAATAGAATGTCTAAATTTCATGGGTGCTGCATCCTAAATGATCCAAATAAAGGGTTGGAAAACGGGTGCATATCACAGCTGAAAAGTGTTCTGTGTCACTGGAAATAATAGAAGGAGAAAGGCAAGAAAGGTCCTATCTCCCCTTTCCCCCACCCACAGCCCAACAGAAAACTAACAGGGATTTGGGGGAGGAGAAAGGAAGGGAGGGTGAAGTCTGCAGTCGTCTTGCTGTGCTCAATTTGTATTCTAGCCACACGCTGTCCCATCAGGGGAAAATGCTTCCCGCACACACACGTGTTCAGGGTATCAGTGTGATGGATCTGAGAGAGGGCCTCTCCAAACACGGTGGCCATCTGCTAGGCAAAACATAGGGGTCTGACAAGCAGAAGCCATTCAGACCAGTTGTTGGGCCACATTATTACATATTTGACAAGGGTAATGAGGGGCTGTCATTAACCTTACATGACAGTTGCTACAATGACACACTAAAGCAAGGACAAAGAGCCGAACTCAGTAAAAAGGCACCTACCTCTCATTTAACCCTGGAATTATGTGACGCCATTATTCCTGATGGAGGCTGGCAGGCCTGGGGTTAATTTCCATTTCTGTGTCTGCTTGTTCTCTTTTTAAAATGTCCCCCTCGTGTGGTACTGCATTATTTATCACAGCACACTGAGTTAGATGCAAGAACAGAAAGGGTCTCCTAGAGAAATGAACAAACAGACAGATTTCACAAGCCCCAGCGATGGCCTGAGATAAGACTTCTGAACTACGTCTGTGATATTCAAGGTAACTATTACCTATGTATGACATTGCTTGGAATTTTCTTCTAGACTTTTATCATATGTAAAAAAAATAAGATTGTTTGGGAATATGAATATATACTCTACCTTTTTTAGGCCATGGACAAACCCAAGGGGGGAAAAGTTAAGACAATAGTTTTGACAATTCAACATTTAATTTTGGAATCTAATGTCGTGGGTCTTATTGTTGGAAACATCCTAGAGAGCTCCCCATGCTTTTGTTTTATTTTACAGAAGAGACAACCAAAATCATGAAATGGTCAAGTACTCCCTCCCACGACCCACCAACACCTACAGTTAAAGAGGTGACAGTCACACAGCCCTCTGCCCCCCACAAGCTGACCTACTTTCCAGAGCCATGCTTTCTCCCAACTTCCTCTTAGATTATTCAACTTTCATTCTAAAAATTAGAGGGTTTTTTTTTTTTTTTCCATTTAAGTATTTAAACCAGAACTCCTCTGAAAAACATACCTGCACAAGTATAGTTTGTAATGATTGATGCATTCTGTTTGCCTGTGACAACAGCCAATTGGGATGTTTGGTTTCAAGTTAAGAAACTGCAATCAAGATGGCCCAAGCCATGAAGAAGAAAACACTTAGAAGAAAAATGGAGAAATCTGGTTTGGGTAAAAGTTCTCATAGCCTACATCTATTTATACTTGGGTATCACCTGCCTAAATGACACCAACCTATGATAGTCTCAGAGGCTGTGACCACCAGTCCAAATACCGAACTATTGTGGTCTAAAATTCATTTTCTACCTTCTGTCACATGTACAAAATAGAAAGATCAATCATTTAGTTTTCATGCAAGGCACCTGGCTTTTATCTGGCTCAAACCTCAGGCAATGCAGTTGGGCGGACCTGTGGCTGTGACAAAGGAGTCTGGGGCCTTGCTCTGTCACTCAAATAACATATAATGCTGACAATTACGTTCATGAACTTTGTTGCAACGATGTTGCTAAACTTTTTTGATATTAGAGGGATTATTCATGATGAATTTGTACCAACTGGACAAACAACCAAGTTTACTATTTGGAAGTGCTGAAAAGGCTACATGAAAAAGTTAGACGACCTGAACTTTTCACCAACAATTGGTGGCTCTTGCATCAACGACAATGCACCAGCTCACATGACACTGTTTGTGAGGGAGTTTTTAGCCAGTAAACAAATAACTGTATTGGAACACCCTCCCTACTCACCTGATCTGGCCCCCAGTGACTTCTTTCTTTACCTGAAGATAAAGGAAATATTGAAAGGAAGACATTTTGATGACATTCTGGACATCAAGGGTAATACGACGACAGTTCTGATGTCCATTCCAGAAAAAGAGTTCCAAAATTGCTTTGAAGGGTGGACTAGGCACTGACATTGGTGCGTAGCTTCCCAAGGGGAGTACTTCGAAGGTGACCATAATGATATTCAGCAATGACGTATGTAGCACTTTTTCTAGGATGAGTTCATGAACTTAATTGTCTGTAGAATACCAAAAAAGTGCTAAACTTCTTTTGTCCTAACTTCCTCAGCTGTGGAGAGAGGAGATTAGATCCAATACTGTCAGAGGTCACTAGTTCTGTTTTGGCCCAAAATGTCCAAGTTTACAAGTAGAAGAAAGGGTTTTGCTGATTTTTTCCAGAAAATACTCTTTCTGAATATAATCAGCTCAAGACATAAATGAGTTTAGGTGATTTCGGACCTAGGAACAAAAGAAAATGAGAAGAATAAAAGACACCCCTTAAGAGCACATCTCACACAAGAGCATAAATCTCCAGATCATTCCTAAGCAGGCCAAGTCAGTCAAATGCATGGGCAATGGGAGTAGAACTGGCACATTCTGGCTGAGCTAGGACTGGAAGAGAGACAAGAAAAAGAAATCGGTGCGGTGCCCACGTAGAGGGTATTCCTGTGTACAGCCGCTCATGTTCTTCATTACCTGCTGCATAGAGCTCAATAAATGAGTGAATGAATGTATGGAAATTTCAGTTTGTGTTATTATAAACACAAACCTTCTGTTTTTCCAGATACGAAACTTAATAATAGCAGAGCATCATGTCTTCCTCCACAACCACCAGTTAAAAGTAGAAAGATATTTGAAAAAAAGACAAGAAAAAAAGAAAAAATCTCGAATGGGCCAATCTTTACATCAAGAAAAGAAAATATTGAGATTTGACCTTGAATGTCTGCTGCTATGCTAATATCCCCTGAAGCTGGAATGGTGGTGTGTTTTGGTAAGAACTTTGGCTTACCAAGTGTGGGGACAGAGCCAGGAGTACAGTTTCCAGGCTCTCGGCCTCACGTGGAAAGATGCTCACTCGGGTAGTAAATGGCCGTCAACTGTGATTGGATGGCCATCAGCTGTAACCAGTGAGCCATTGGCCACTAATATAACTGCTGTAGCTATGCTAGCAGCAAATGGGGGCTAGCAAGGAGATGGTGGCTGAGATAGCAAGCACGGATTGCAGTTAGCACGGCGGATTGCAGTTAGCAAGTGGGGTTGGTTGGCAGAGAAAAGCAGACGGCAGGTTGCAGATGGTGTGGCTCCTGCTTCCTGTGTCTCCAACCCAGCCACCAGCAAGACTATAGTGGTATGACGCCCCCATCTATGGCTCCATGTGTGTTCCTTTTTGGCCTCACCATGTCCTGCGTTCTTGTGTGGGGAGCGGGACCAGAGACCCCGCATGACGCCCTGCATGACACCAAGTTAATTATCATGGTTATTGATTTATCATAATTTCCCCATGTGGAATCCTGACACACAACTGCAATTTAAAAATCAAAAGGAAATAATTTGAAAACACTGGCAATGGAAAATCAGGACTTCTAAGATGTTCTGGTTACAGTTAAAAGGGTTATTTTTTTAGTATTAGGTTGGTGCAAAAGTAATTGCGGTTTAAAAGATTAAAAATAATTGTGAAACCTGCATTAACTTTTGCACCAACCTAATACAAAGGACACTTGTTTTTTACTCAATTCATAATTTCAGAGTCAAAACAAAGTGGCAACTTTAGAATCAACGAGGTTCAAATCTCATATAGAAAACCAAACCAGCTGAACACAACTTTTTATCCTCCATACAGGTGTTTAAGTGTTCACAATTTAATGTTTCCCTGAACTAAACTGCCAGTTTAAAAGTGTTACCTGACAGCCCTCAAAACGGGGTAATAACAGCTTTCCAAATAACATATTTATAAAGAACAATTATAATACCCTAGGACAAAATTATAATGAAGTTTAGCTCACACACTTAAACGTGTACACACATATACTACACAGTTAGATTCACACATCCCAATTGTATGTGTAATACATATGCTTTGTAAACAATTCATACAATTAATAGAGTGTCTTTTCACTCTATTCCATATCTTAAATGGGACAAATGTTATTCCCATATTTTGCAAGTGTCTAATAAAAGAATGAAAGCAAATCGGGACTTAGGTAAGGAGAGACTATTTGAAAGTCTGTTGCAGTGGGTGTGGGGGAGGTTAAGGGGATTCCTGCAACAGAGAGAATGATGCTCCAAGTTTACGATCTACCACCTTCTCAACGATCAGGAGGAAAGGGTTTTTCTTTTATAAGGAAGAGTAAACACAGCTAGAAAGAACTGGATGTGGGGAAGCGGAATAAGCAAGCGGCATGATTAAGAGTTGAGCAGGAAACGTCTTTCTTTGTGGTCAGCCCATTTTCAGGAGGGGTCACTCATGAAGGACTGTCCCACATGCCTATGCTCGATGCTTATTTAAGCTCAAGGGTGGGGCAAGGTCCTGGGGTCTCTGGAAAGGAGAGAAGCCTGGCCACATTTTAGTCAGATGGACCGGTATTTTGTTTGAACTAATCAGTATGGACAGAGACGTTGGCTAATCATTTATGAGGCAAAGAATGGGAATTTGGAAGATCTGTGTCTGGCCTTGTCACAGGTAAATAAGGGGGGTCATCCCTTAGCTTAATTACCTAATTTATATAGGAAGGAATGCAAAAGGATGGGGCATTTCTTGCTTTATTGTTTTAAATGTTTTCATGGTGGTAAAATATATGTAACATAAAGTTTACCTTCTTACACTTTCACTTATAAGTACTAGGGATGTAATATATAGGAAAGTTGTTAAGAGAGTAGATCCTAAGAGTCCTCGTCACAAAAATATATTTTTCTCCTTTTCTTTTTATCGTATTTATATGAGATGATGGATGTTAACTAAACCTATTATGGTAATCATTTCACAATATAAATCAAGCCATCATGCTGCATATCTTCAACTGATACAGTGATGCATGTTAATTGTTTCTCAAAAGAACTGGAAATACTTTTTCATTGTGGTAAAACCTACAAAACATTATATTTACCATCTTAACCATTTTTACATGTTTAGTGTGCATTATTATGCAAGTAATTTCCAGAACTCTTTCCACCTGGCAAAACTGAAACTTTACTAAACTACTCCCAATACCCCTATACCCCCAGCCGCTGGCAACCATCATTCTACTTTCTGTCTCTATGAATTTGACTACTCTAGGCACTTTATGTAAGTGACATCATACATTCTTCTTTTTTTGTAACTAGCTTGTTGCACTTAGCGTAATGTCTTCAACGCTCATCTATGTTGTAGCAGGTGTCAGAATTTCCTCACTATTTAAATCTGAATAGTATTCTGTTGTATGTATATACCACATTTTGCTAATACATTCATCCACTGATGGACACCTGGGTTGATTCCACTTTTTCCATAGTGTGACTAATACTGCTATGAACGTGGTTATACAAATATCTCTTTCAGAGCCTGCATTCAATTATTTTGGACATATACCCAGAAGTGAAATTTCTGAATCATATGGTAATTCTATTTTTTGAGGAACTTCCATAGTGTTTTCCACACCATTTTACATTCCCACCAACAGTGCACAACAGTTCTTTCTGTTAGATAAAATCAGAGCATGATACTAAAGTGATAAAACATAGCTTTTGTTTGGGAACAATTGCAATAGGGGAAAAGAGACCTCAGTATAAAATGGGGTTCAATTCCAAATACAGCATGGACAGGGGGGATTTGTAGCCAAAGAGCAAGGTGGGCATGAGTGAATGGAAAGTCACTGAAGGAAATATCAGGGGAAAGAGAGACTCTGGCTACACTGACTTGACAGGATTCTTGCTGAAAGAGGCCAGGGTGGTCAGATATCACGTGGGGGAACATGGTGACAAGGAATTTAGTCAGATATTGAGGGGGGTCTGATACAGAGGGTGAGGGATTCTAGCTGAACCGATTTTGTAACAGAGTGAAATGCTTGGCCTCTCTGACTCTGTCTTATTCAAGCCTGCATCGTTCCCATGGCCTTCAGACTAATAGCTTCTGCTTGGTCTTACACACAGACATGCTAATCATTACAGTGGCTTGTGGCTTGAGTTTGACAAAATCAGACCCTTACCAGAAGGTGCCTCTCCTGAGGAGACCAAGGAAGTATATACAAAAATAATAATTGTTCATCAAAGATATGCGTACGTAGGACCCTCATGACTAGACTCATATCAACTAGAGTCAACAGATTAAGAACAAAGAAGTTTCCCACTTTTCCTCATTTCCCTCTGGCACCCAGATGTCTGTGGTTGTCAATCATCTCTTGCCCCTTCTATTTCCCTACTTCCCCTTTCTCTTGGCATAAAACAAGCCTGAATTCTTTACTTTCTTTAGATGGTTCTTTAGGACGTTAGTTCACCATTTTTTTGTGTGTGCAGGCTTTCTAAATAAAGTTGCTTTCCTTGGCCCAACACATTTTCACGCGACTTATTGCCTGTTGCATGGCAAGTGGTTCGGTTACAATTTAATAGGATTTTTATTTAAAACTAGGCAATGCAAATACAAACATGGAAGCTCAAAGGTCAGGGGCCTGGCTGAATAGAGGATTCAGGTGAACCTGACTAAAGTTTAGTCCAGTAGAGACTTTTTATCAGTTACAATTTCTCCACCTCCTCACCAACACTTGCCATTTTCTGTTGTTGTTGTTTTGTTTTTTATAATAGCCACCATAATGGATGCGAGGTTGTATCTCACGGTGCTTTTAATCTCCACTTTCCCAATGATGACTGATATCGAGCATCTTTTCATGTGCTTGTTCATATTTATATATCTTCTTTGGAGAAATGTCTACTCAAGGCCTTAGTTTACTCTTTAATGGTGTTATTTGGTTATTTGTTGTTGAATTTTTCTTAATGTATTCTGGTTATTAACTCTATATCAGATATATGAATTACAACTATTTCCCTCCCATTCCATAGGTTGCCTTTTCACTTTCTGGACTGTGTCCTGTTGCCTGTGCTTTTGATGCATAAGTGATGGGGGGACGGGGTTTGGGTTTCTTAACTATCACTGCTTTCTAGGAACAAGGGGCTAAGGTAAAGTTCAACATTGTCAAGAATAATGCTCATTCTTAACTGTTATCATTGATTATCATGGGAAAATATATAGCAGAGAATCTGCAACCACTACTGTAATCTTAATATTGGAAGCGCAGGGTGACATGGTCCATTGCAGTCCAACATGAAGAATCTAGGAGAGCATGCAGGACAGTTCTTCTGGAATCCAGGACAAGTCCTTAATGTAATCCAGGAATCGGGAGCATCCATGGGGGTGAAGGGAAGAATGAGCAACTCACACTGAGTCTTCCATCTGCTGGCTCTTCCTGAGGGAAGGTAACCTTCTCTCTCAACTCTATGATGTCCAAGAGTCAACCTTGACTTCTTCAGGAAGCCTCTCCTCTCCAAGGAATCTTTGTCCCAATTTCTTCCTCCCCTCTTCCACCCCCAGACTACACTCCTATTCTCTACTCCTTCCCAGGCTTTTAATCACTTTTTCCACATCCCCCTGTCCTACCCATATCCATGGAGCTCTACTGTCTTTTTCGTCCTTACAGCAAAGTGCAGGGGGAATGAAGAAAAGCTACCTAACCAGTTTGTCCTGAGGTCCAGGAAGACAATCAGACACATTCTGAAGACTGACTCCCTCCCCCTCCACTTTCACAAGTCCCTTCTATGCCACGTTAAAGTCTCTTTCTTTTCCTGCTTTGGCTTTCTTTACAAAAAGCTTTCCTTTATTATTCATTTCCATCTGTGCTCAATCCTAGGAGGAATACAAATGCCCAGTAAGAAGATGAGGGACCTGTGAGAATGAGAGCCAAAGAGAGCAGAAAAGAAAGCACTAGCAAACATTCCCCTGTAAATCCACTCAAGAGAAAGAAAACACGTGGTCAAGAACCAGACAAGTAGTCAGGAGTCTAGGAAAGCACGGGATTTGTATGGCTCAGCAACAATCCAAGAAAGAACCAGGTGGGCAAAGAAAGCAAGGACCAACTGGAAACAAGAAGTCACGAGAGCAGCAAGATCTAGACAGAAAGCCAGGAAGTAACAAAAAATGGAGAATAAAGGAAGGTAGATAATGCAGGACATTGTCCTAGGACAGGGGCAGATGAGTAAACAAAGAAGAGGTTCCCAAATCTCAGGCAGTTGATGGTTGAAGCAGAGACCCAGAGAATCTCAGAGCGGTGTGTAACCAACCCATCAAGTCGTTTCTGGCGTCCCATCAGCAAACATACATCCTTTCCCTTCCTGTTTTTTAATTATCTTTCAAAATATTTCAGTTTTCACCTAGAAATTTTAGTAATACATAAACATGACTGTTTAAAAGGTTAAGAAGTCCTACAGATACTATGAAAATTAAATCACTTTCCCATCTCCAATCCAATTTCTGCTTCTGTAGATTCAATCTGGTAATAGATTCTTGTGCATCTTTTCAGAAAAATTTGAATGCATATATCGGTATTTACGTTAAGGTCACATTTTATGTATTATTTTGCATCTTGTTTATTTCTTGGAGAATTTTTCTTTATCAGCATATTTGAATCTACCTCATTCTTTTAACAGCTTCACAGTATTCCAGTTATCTATTGATCAACAATTACATTGTAGCCATTCTTTTGTTATTACTGTCCAGGACCAAGGTAGGTGACCCAAAATATTCCACAATGTCATACTGATTGTTTTGAATTAGAGTCACTTGAACAGGAGCCTGTGCAAGAAGGGTACATGGACCGTCCTTTGTCTCCTTGAACACAGGAAATAAATCTCCCATGTGAAAAGTAACGTCCTTGCTCTATATGGGGACTGAGAGAGACACCTTGATCTCTAGCGTGAAGGAATCCAGAGCCAAGAAGCCTGTACTTTTTAGTAATTTATGTCCCAATTCCTTTTTCTTTTTCTATTCTGCACTAATGAGTACCCAAACCTAAGTTTTCTTGTTCTGTCTATTCTTCACAAATAGTTTCTTTGTCTAAAAAGTATAAAAAGTTAGCTGGTTTGATCATTTCTTGCGTATCCTTTACGATTTCTTATGTGTACATGTTAAATTGGTTTTTCTCCTGTAAATCCATTCTTTTGTCAATTTTATTATTAGTCCAGCCATAAGAACTCGGGAAGGTGGGGCTAGCAGAATTCTCCCCCACCCCAATATTACAAAGCTACTGTCAGCTTATATATATATTTTTAGGGACACATGAAAATGTCTGTATAATAAATCCTTAGAAATGGAATTTTCTTGTTAATAACAGACACATTTATAATTTCCTTCAAAAACCATCAGTTTGCAGTTTCCTTAAAAGTGTATGAGAGTGGTTATTGTCCATCTTTGTTGACAGAGTGTAGTGTCAAAATTTTTGATCCTTGCAAACCGGATGTAAAAATCATCTCCTAGTTTTATTTTTATTATGAGTGAGGTTGTGCCTCTTTCATATGCTTATAAGATACCCATACTAGCCTCTGTGAACTGCTTTCTGCCCTTAAAATTAGATGTTTTATTACTGTGTGCAGGAATTATTAATATCACATATTAAGGAAGGTAAGCTTAAAAGTCCTATCTCACACATATCACAAATATTATTTCCTAGTCTGACTTTGTTCACAAGATTTGTTGAACAATTTTTGTTTCAATTTTATGTAATTGTTATTTTCTTTGCTTAAACAAATGGCTTTTAATTTTTTTATCTTGTTTAGAAAGAAAAACTTTCCCATTTTATTATTATATAAACATTCTTACATTTTCTTCCTGTATTTTCACAGGATTGTAAAATTTTAGAGGACACAGGGTGAAAAATAGGTTTAATTTTAACATTTGAATTGTGACAAATCTGAAATTCATTTTAAGAATAAGAATAAACTAAACATTCAGATATTTTTCCCCTCGATGGCAACTCACCAAAATTCCAATTGTATCAGGTTCTAAATTATCTTGTATATTTTTATCTATTCTGGACCTCAATATTGTTCCATGGGTCTGACTATTCTGTATGCCAGTACAAAAACATATTGTATTAATATATTCTTATATTTGGCAGTTTTAGTGCAACCCATTACTTTTTATTTTCCATTTTAAAATTCTATTTCCTTTTTGTTTCTTTATTGGATTTTAGAACTAGCTGAATTAGTTCTAACAATAATTCAAAATTAATACATTTTATTAATATGATTCTACTAAATTTATAAATTAATTTATGGAAAATTTAGCTTTTTATAATTCTGAGCCTTCTCAAGGGAAAATTACAGCTTTTTGTTTATTCAAGTTTTCATTTGTATAAGTAAGTAGAGTTTTCAAAAAATTACATAGGTCCTGCATATTTTTTGTTAAGCTTATGACTAGGTATTTATTTTTGTGCGTGATATTATGAGGGCAATGTTTTCTTCATATTGTCTCACTTGGTGGCTGGGCTCTGGAAAGCTACTGATTTTTATGTTAAAGAAGTAGCTAGTCTCATTAATAATTTCCCTCATTGTTTCTAATTGAATTTTAGATGATTAACTCAGGCTGTTCAAAAATACAATAAAGTCATCTACAGATAATTATAATTTCTCCTCTTTATTTGCAATTTTTGTACTTCTGATTCTTTCACCTCTTCAAGTTGTGCTGGTTGGTGCTTCACGAAAAATTTTAAATGAAAGCAGTGATAGCAGGTATTCGATTCTCAATATGTTGCTGGATTGTATTTGCCAATATTTTATATTAGACTTTTACATCAATATTTATAAGTAAGAATGGTATATTTTCTTTTATTTCTCTATTCCTGCCAGATTACTGCGAAAGTAGATCACTTTCTTTATGGTGACTTTTAATGAACAGTCTTGTATTTCAGTGTAAAAAATGCATCAATTATTTTCTTTTGAGGTTAGTAATAGTTGTGATTGCCTCTGAAATATTTCTCTGTCCCAAAGCCATAAATATAGTCTCCAATATTTTCTCCTAAAAGCTTTAAAGTTTTACCTTTCATATTAAATTTTAATCCACCTAGAATTGATTTTAGTGTCTAGTATTAGGCAGCAATCCCAGTTCTTTTTATTCCAAATGGATAACTGATTATCTCACAGCATTTATTAAAGGGCCCATCTTTTCCCTATTTACACTTTTGCCCCATGTCCTTGTGACATAGGATCCATGTAAGTACATAGCACTGGCTAGTTCTTCTAATACAGTGTTGAAAAGAATCAGTAATAGTGGGCATATTCTGTGCCTTCTTCCTGATTTTAAAGGGAATGTTTTTAATATTGTACCATCAAAAATGATGTCTGCCAACAGAATTAAGAAGTGGTCAGGAAAAAAAAAAAACAAGCAGTCAGAAGATTTGAAGAAAATTTAACCAAAAAAGATACATGAATGACAAAAAAGCACATGAAGTTTATCGACATCCCAAGTTATCAAGGATATACGAATAATACGAAATGATACACCTCTAGAATGTACCCTCTAGAATGGCAAATAACCATCTTACAAATTTGTTACATGACTATGTGGAACATTTAGCTCCTGTTATTATTTTTATTAGTGTAGACTTATTCTAAAGACAAAAGAGATCTAATAGAGGTTTTGGCTGAGATGCAACACAACCATAACTGTCTTTTAAAAGGATAACACTGGCAGCAACATGAAGGAGGTAATTTTAGGGGTGCAGAGGCCCCAGAGAAGGAAGCTCTTAGACACACTCCAAAGGACAGAATGGAAAGCTTGATCAACAGCAATGAGAAGTTGGGAGCAGATTAAAAAGTCATTACTGAGAGAGAAATTGATAGAGTTTGGTATATAATCATATGTAACTCGTCAAGATTCCAGAATCAAACTATTGATAATACTATCTTAAAATATCAGATCTTGAAATATACATTTTAAAATAGAAAAAAATTGTATAAATCACATTACTCTAACAGTAGGGGACAATATTAATGAGGTTAAGTTCCAAGTAATTTGGAAACTCTCTAAAGGATAATCGAAGGTTTTTTGTTTTGTTCTGTAGTATCAAATGTTAGGATAGACATCATTAAATCTATCAATGTTGTTTTTCATTTGTAGTATGTACCACAGGGAATATGGACATAATACACTTACACCTAAATTTGATGCATTGGCTTGGAATAAAATACAGGAAGAAAAAGAAATTAGAAGAAATAATTTTTCTGTCCAAACAGCTATATCAGCTGTGTGCAGATACCTTAAAAATGGAAAAGAAATTTCATACATTTTGAGAAGGAAGACTGGGTTTATTTAATGTGTTTAGAATATCTTGACAAGTTGAAATATGTATATATATAAACCATCTCTCCTTAAATTTAGTCTGAAAGACAAAGCATGTGTTTTCATGACAAGTAGCAGGGAATCGTTTTCTCCTTTATCTTGGCCTTCATCTTTGGTTCAAAATGTTTGCTTCTGCCATATTAAGAAGGATCTTCTAAACTGAAAGAAACCTTCCCGAACCATTGTTTTTTTGCCTTTTTAAAATATCTTCTTTGGTTCTGTGTAGACAAATATAACTGAGGAAAGAAGTTAAGGCTAATAATATACTCATAATTCGGTGCATATTACAAATGTTTGCTTGTACACCCCAACTTGAAATATCTTGGCCCCAATTTAAAAGGGAAAAGCATATTGAACACAGCTAGGGCTGCTTATCCAACTGCGCGTTAAATAAGCTGACTTGAACAGTAGCTCCCCCAATGCCATCATCTAGAAATCATCAGCAAACTTATCCCCAGTTTGTGTTTCTATTACTGGGTAGCACCTGAGTCCTTGGGACCACTGAGCTTCTTTCATCAGCTTTAAGGAAGACTCATGGAACACATAAGATCCTAGTTCAGCCTTCTGGAAACCACAGGCTTCCATCTTCCTGGAGAAGGAGTCAAACTGAGAACCAAATTCCCATGAAGATACTTTCTGAGTGAGGATGTCTTCACTAGGGCCCAAAGTCAGCTATTACAGTGAGTGGTGTTATACCTTTGGCTCTCCCTTTGACCCACTTCTTACTATTGGATGCATATTTAATGTTGTGGTGAGAGTTGTCACATTCTCATACTTCCTGTTTCACAGCTCTTGGCTTTCCCCATAGCAATTTAGAGCCCTACACCAGATTGACATGGTAGCACCTAATTTGGAGGAAAGGGGAGATTTCTGTATCTAAAGAAAATAGGCCTAGAGAGATAAGAGCTGAATTTGCCCTACAAAGACCTGAATTTCAGCTGATTCTGAACTTGGATCTGAAATTTCTTTTCTGAGTTTATGTTTCCTCTTATAAATAAGAATGATAGAACCCCTCTCCAGTACACACACACACACACACACACACACACACACACACACACACAGGATTTTTGTGAAAAACAAACAAGTTAAAATTTGTGAAAGCATTTTGAAAAGAGTAAAGCATTTGTAAAAGTAAGAAATGACATATAAAGCAGTTCTCCAAAAATCATGGCAACGCAGGGGTGGCTGGTTAGCTCAGTTGGTCAGGGCATTGTGCTAATAACACCAAGGTTGCGGGTTCAATCCCCGCATGGGTCACTGTGAGCTGTGCCCTCCTTAAAAAATTTAAAATTAATTAATTAATTAATTAGTTTAAAAAATAATAACAAAAATAGTGGCACCTCTATATGCATTTCCAGACTTCAGACTAGAAACTAGACCAGCTATTGGCATTTAATTTGAATGGATGTCCTCCTTTTAAAAGGAGAAACTATCAAGGGTGGTTCAATCTTATTTCCTGAGAACTTTTTCTTTTTCATCCTGCAAAACCATGTGATAAGACAGGAAAACTTGACAACTACCAAGCTGACCATGTACTGTATATGCATGCATGCCTTTAAATATGAGTTAAATTCTCACACACAATGATCATATTTCAATGAGAAAAGTCACAGTTGAGAAAATTTAGTCTAGATCATTTCCTTAGAGTATTCTTTCTGGAAATTCAAAGGTGTGTGTGTGTGTGTGTGTGTGTGTGTGTGTGTGAAATGTTCTCACAAACTGATGCTGTTGACCACTGTCTCTAGTTGAACATTAATTTCTTCTGCAAAACTTTCAGATAAAATTTGATGTTGTATTGCCCTGTAGGTACTGCCCCATATGAAGCCCACACCAGGTGAATGGAGTCATCCATCCAAGTGTTTTGACATCCAAAGAAAGTACTGTCCAGCTATTGATTATATTGTCTAAGGGATTAACTTTGTCCATTTGGAAATTGCCATTATGAAATTGCTCACTTTGGAATTTGGCCAGAATAACAGTTTTCACAATTCATCATCCTGCTCTTATAAAATCAGCCACCAATTTTGTTAATAAATAAAATAGGTCAGAACCTGGACATTAGCTCAAATCCAAATGCCAGAACTTCCAGTAACTCAGCCTATTCTTTATATAATTGGTCAGGATTTTGCTTCTAGAATTTCAACATCCAGTGTCAGGACATGAGAATATCTATCAAATCCGCACACATCACTTTAACTACAGTAATTTAGAAAATATAATCTACAGGCATCACAGTCTTATGCTAAGCCAATAAAGCCTGTGAAAGAAGTAATATCAAGGTGCCCAGAAAAACAAGGTGGATTAATTGCACTAAGATTTGAGTCCCAGTCTCAGTTAGACAACTTAATTACTGAGTGGCCATTGAAAACCCACTGAAACCCCCATCTCAGGATTTGTAAAATGGAGACACCTTCCCTGGTTGCTTCACAGAAGGAGGAATGTGTCAAAAGGCCCCTTCTTAAACAGTAAAGCCCTATTCTATCCAGAATTAAAATGCTTTTAGTGGAAGATCATAGTAAGAGGTGTTTTGTGCCTGCTGGCATCTAGATGCAATTGTTACTGTATTATTGCTTTTGAAAAGGCACATTAGGTAGTGTTTTTTGTCAAGTCGCTAGATGTGATCATTGATCCACACCCCCATTCTCCACACTCTGTGTGAACATTGCTCAATGTTTCCTCACATGCTTTGTAAGACCAACTTTCAGCTATAAATGTGAAACAAAGTATAGGCATGGGAGATGGAACATTATCCTGATCAAGCTTGCTAGGTTACAACAGTATTCTTGTTGGGTTTCTCAAACAACCAAAAGCATAACCACAAGCTTACATGTTCCATGTTTTGTTCACTGCCATGTCTCCAGCATCTAGAATAGTGCCTGACACAGAGAAGGCAACAAAACTTTCCCAAATCAATTAATTAACTAGTTTAACTAGTGCCATTGGCACATCTCACAATAAAGGTCAAAAATTTTTTGCAAACACCACTATACGGCTCTTCTCAAGGGTGTTGGCTATGTACCATCTCAAGTCTGCTGAAATTCAGGGTATCCAAAGCAAGAGTATAATCATCAATCTGTTTGATAAAATGTTATATATATATATAACCATATATATATATATGTTTTCTATATAGTCACACATACATGATATGATTTGGTACTTAGTGGCACTTAGAAATAAATAAGCATCTATGAACTGAAATGCTCAAGGCATAGCACGTCACACTAGAAGGTTTTCTTAATTATTAAATGAGAATTGTTCATTTCAAGCTGTATTGAGAGCTTCCTGATTTGAATTCGATTTCATTTTTTACATCTCTTTAATTAATTATGCTATTGATATAATGAAATCTTTTGTGTAGGGAAGTCTTACAGTGCCTTAATACTGTCATCTTGAATATTGGCTTTTATTGTGCAGCAAAATAAATGAAGATTAGGGTTGGTTTTGTTTTGATCCCAGAATGCACACTACACTTGCTTTCAAAAATAAACCCCTTTTACCAGCTTGACTTACGGTATTTTGCCTCTTGTTTTAATACTGAAACTGTAGAGTACAGGAAAAAAAGAAAAACAACTTTTCCTTACTATGGAGACTTCACTGAAATCATTTTGATAAGTACACGTTCTGCTCAGTGCATTTTTATAGCCCTATAACAAACAATTTTTGTTTTCTCTGTGCTTCCATCTCTTCCGATTACAAGCTATAGGACAAAAAGATAAACCTCAAATCTCCCATTCTTGTGTCACCACCTATCTGTTTAAAAGCTCCAGGATTCTCTTATAAATTAGCATGATTGCAGTACGTTCACTGCACTGGGACAATCAGCATTCTTTGTAAACATAAAAAAAAAAAAAAAAAGGCAATGTGGTTTAGCAACAGAGTAAAAATTTAGACTCTTAGCTGAGGTGTTGCTGTCATTCAAGTATCACATGGTACCAATGGTGGGAATTATTTGTGTCAACTCTGCCAGATTAGGATAACATATCCCTTTTTTAAGACTGGGATCTGGGTGGTGATATGCCATCATTTTTATCTTAAAATTCAGATGAAAGTGTTGTATTACAGTCTCTCTGGGATTGACATCAAACATACTTGTTTGAATATGTGTAGCCCACCTAACTCAAACTAATTTATTTAATTTCCCCCCAGGTGGCCTGGAAATCCAGCCCCATGTCTCATCTGTGACTTCCTGACCAATACAGTCAAGCCTGAGTAACTAGGGAATTGGCAGTCTATCTTTGTAAACAAATGAGTAATTCCTTCTCATGTTCAGAAATCAAATGAGAAACGAAATTCAAATTTGGTCTGGTGACCATGATAAGTAGATCAAATTTTTATGCATTAAAAGTAACACAGGGGCAGGCAGTTAGCTCAGTTGGTTAGAGAGGCTGCTGGTTCGATCCCCACATGGGCCACTGTGAGCTGCACCCTCCACAACTAGATTAAAACAACTACTTGGCTTGGAGCTGATGGGTTCTGGAAAAACACACTTAAAAAAAAAAAAGAGTAATACAAACCTTTTCTTCCTTCTCATTACAACCTCTCTTTATCCTGCCCTGTCTAGAGAACTCTCTCTTCGGGGTCTTAGAGTTCTCACGTCCATGCTCTAGATCATTTATTCTGCCAACACTTATGGAGTCTCTAATGAGTGTGAGAGACCTTAGGGACACAAAGGTCATAAGTCATTGCCTGTTATAGGCTGCAGAGAAAGGAAGTATGAATCCAAATATTTTGTGAACTGGATCTTGAAGAGAGAGAAAGTGGGAAGCGAATTCCAGGGGAAGGGTACAAAATGAGCTAAAGATTTCAAGTAGGAAAGATGGGCCATTGGTGGCAACAGTGTCGCCATGCGTCTAATACCATTTACCAGTGACAGAGAAACATGGCTTCCATCTGAGAACACCAAGCTTTTGCACAGTCTTTGATGTACAGCCACACGAGGACAGGAAAATCTTACAGAAAAAGAACCCAGAGAACCTGCTCAGCGCTGTGATCTGAGTGCTCAGAACCACTTGAAATACTGTGCGATGTTGGTGATTTAATAAAATAAAGCTGGGATTACACAGCTGGGAGGTGGCAAATGGCCTCCACCCTCTCTGTGAAACATCTATTTGGATACTTTGGGAAATTAAATTGCTGGGGCAAAGAAAGCAGTTCTGCATTGGGCCCTCCAGCTTGGCTGTCATTCTGTTTCTCTTCAATCATCTTGCACCGTTTTCTGTAAAATAAATCCCACTTTGCAGAGACTTTTGAAATTGTGTTAATGACTTTGTGACAAACAGTGAGTTGACAGATTGACTGTATTTCTTCCCACCCACCTTCTATGCAAGCAAAATTAATAGCTAGCTCCCTTCTCTTTTCCTAACAGTTTAACCACTGGTTTAATGCTTAACAACCAGGATTGGTAGTTTGTTCATGAATCTCTTGCTCCATAATAAAATGTGAATGCCTACAGGCCAGGAGCCATGTCCCTTCCTCCCTTTATCCCCAGAGAATAGCACAGAGCCTGTACTACACAGCACCTTATTAAATGTAACTAGTATGTGGAGCCCATCCTGGGAGTTGTGGGTAAAAGTGTAGGTGGTTGGACTCCACCGGAAGTCAGGACCCTACAGGACCCTACAAGCTCTGCTGAGGCATTTGTGGACTCAAAGAAGGTCATCTCAACTGTTTCTGATATACATTACCTTATTTAATGCCTTAAGGGAGGTAGCATTATTATCTCTTTGTTATGGATAGGGAAGCTGAATCTTATCAAAATTTAGTAACTTGCCCAAGGTCTCTTTTCAAGTAAATGGAGTCAAGAGTGGAATGCAGCTCTGTGAGACACCAAGTCTATGCCCTTAATTATTACTTCATACTTCTACTCTAAGAATTTTAATTCGCATCATGACGGCAAGCAGATGAGTTAACTCTCCTCACATGTCAACAGGGACCTCATCTACATGGATTCCACCAAGAGTCAGAATTAATGGCTCCAGTTATAAATCACTAAGTCTTAGTTGCACTATTGTTTCCAACTGGAGTCTGAGATTAAGGTCATTACACAGATTCTAAATGCCTCTTTGGATAAATTGGTCCAGGGCAGCAGAGGAATCTCAATTTGTTCCTCTCCTTGTACATTTCCTATTGAAAACGGCACCTCTGAAAAAGCCCAGAGGTTGCATTATATGAGGTCAGACAATTAAGTTTGCGAACTCATCCTAGAAAAAGTGCTACATACCTCATTGCTGAATATCACTATGGTCACCTTCAAAGTGCTCCCCTTGGGAAGCTATGCACTGATGCCAGTGCCTAGTCCATCCTTCTAAGCAATTTTGGAACTCTTTTTCTGGAATAGCCATCAGAGCTATTGTCGTATTACCCTTGATGTCCTGAATGTCATCAAAATGTCTTCCTTTCAATATTTCCTTTATCTTTGGGTAAAGAAAGAAGTCATTGGGGGCCAGATCAGGTGAGTAGGGAACGTGTTCCAATACAGTTATTTGTTTACTGGCTAAAAACTCCCTCACAGACAGTGCCGTGTGAGCTGGTGCATTGTAGTGATGCAAGAGCCATGAATTGTTGGTGAAAAGTTCAGGTCGTCTAACTTTTTCACGCAGCCTTTTCAACATTTCCAAATAGTAAACTTAGTGAACTGTTTGTCCAGTTGGTACAAATTCATAATGAATAATCCCTCTGCTATCAAAAAATGTTATCAACATCATTGCAACAACTTTGCAAACTTAATTGTCAGAGCTCATACATCTACATAGAACTAGAGCATCTTGTCTGACAGGATCAAAGCTTTCTGAAGATTCTGTCTGTGCTGCTGTGCTGGTGAGTGGAATGGGTTGGAAAAAGGGAGAACGAAAACTGAGAGGAACTTGACTGACTAAACAAGAACGGGCATGACGGAAGAGGTAAGGGAGGCAGGAGGAGGGATGTATAGCAAGTAAGCAGAGTTCTGAGAGGGGGGTGGAGAAGAGAGATTTGGGGAGAACAACTACCACACTGAGGGTGATTTTAGAGACATCTAAAGAGGACTTAATAAGAAAACACTGCTATTGTGTTGAGAAGTGTTAACTCATCTTACAACCCTCTCAAGGAAAAATTGACCATATTCTTCAATATTTTGAGGGTGAGGTGTGTGTCCTTTGTATGTGTCACCACAGTAAGATGAGACTTAAGACAGGTGCAAGAATCCAGTTTCCCTGAACCTCACTTGTAGCTGGAAGGACCTGAGGAATCTCTCATGTTCTACATTTAAGGAAATAGGTGTGGATAGGTGAAAAATATTAGTCCAAGTCACACATATGCTCTGCCTTATTACTTAGATGTGAATGTGTATCTAAACAACCTCATTTCAAAAGGAAAGTAAGGTAACTCACAAAATAATATGTAAGTCACAACATAAAATACAAGTAAATTTCCATTTATCGTGGTGAATTAAGATGCCCTACAATCTCCCCCTCCCCAGACAGACCCTTAAAAGTGGTAGAAAACACTTTTACAACAAAACTTGAAAATAGAAATACATTTTATATATATATATATATATATATATATATATATATATATATAATGTTAATTATGTAAAACAAAATTTAAATATATATTCATTTATATGTCTAAGTTATATATAAGCTAAATATGTGTATGTGTGAAAAAAAAATGGGACCTTGCAATTAGTCAGAAACGGAAAAATTCCTGAAAAACAGGAAGAAGATAGAGAGCTATAAAGAAAAGATACAACTGTGTCTCTAGAAAAGTTGCCATCCAGGACATAGAAAAAAATAATCCACTGCAAAAGGCACAGGAGCAACCCCAAGGGTATTCTGCACTCAGGAGAGGTAGAAGCTCAAAGCGGGAAGGGTAGCACATGGGGGATTGGTTGGATTACTCTAGAGAAAGCAGTCACGTGAATCGACTTCAGGACAGATACCACAACAGGCCTGGAAGCAGAAACTGTGTGTGTTGTAGCCTGGGTTCAAAAGTCAGGACAGAGTCTGGGTGGCCTGGCCACATAGGGGAAAAACAGGGGGACACATGACTAGATCACAGGCCTGGAGGCACAGCTCATGCCTCTCCCTGGGCCCTGGGAAGCGTGCAAGGGCTCCATCCAGCCCATCATTCCAGGCGAGCTGTACAACAATGACAGCAGGCAGCCAACAGGGAATGGCAAGCACAGTATGGAACCCAACAAGGATGAGAGATGGAAAGAAGGAAAAAGCAAAGAAGAAAAGGAAAAAGTGTATGAAGTCAGAAGGAAGGTTACATATAAAAGGAATGTGAGATCCTCCACATTTGTTCGATGTGGTTCATGAATGTAGCTTGCAACCACCAATACAAAATGTATTAGTTTACTAGGGCTGCCCTAACAAAGTACCATAGACTGGGTGGCTGAAACAACAGAAATTTATTTTCTCATCATTCTGGAGGCTAAGAGTCCAAGATCAAGCTGTCAGCAGGACTGGTTTCTTCTGAGGCCTCTTTGTCTGGCTGGTAGGTGGCTATCTCAGTGTTTTCCCTCTGTCCACATCTGTGTCCTAATTTCCTTTTCTTACAAGGACACCAGTCATATTGGATTAGGGACCATGCTGATGAACTCAATTTAATAATCTCTTTAATGACCCTATCTCCAAATACAGTCACATTCTGAGGTACTGGGGGTTAAGATTCCAACATATGAACCGGGGGTTGGGAGGTGGAGAGGACACAGCTGAACCCAAAACACAAAGGCAAAACCCTGATTAATTATATGGTCCTCTAGATCCACAAGACAAAAATAAATCAACTGCTCAGGAAAAGCCTGCTATTCCTGCCTGAAAAAGCACCTCAGGTTCTCAGAAAGAGGTCACTAAGTAACCGGATGAGAAATTTCTTTAACAATATCCTTAGAGGAAACACAGCTCATTTCATAGCACTGTTTTTTGTAACGTTCTCCAATGTAGGTCAATGGCATAATGCTAAAATGCATCTTAGTAAAAGTATATCTACAAAGATGCAAATTCACATGTTTGGCTTATTCCCAGAATAGATTTTAGAGTATCTGAAAGAATGGGTAAATGGCTTTCTTTGTGAAAAACCTCCATAAATGTTTTTCTCATCCAACCTTTTAGAAGTCTTGAGAGAGAGGAGCTTTAAAGTTCTACTTCCCAAAAAGAACCTATGGTCTGTGTTGCTATTTCCATGTCGACCCAAATACAGTCAGGTCAGCAGAGCTGGGGTGACTTATCCTAAGAGACAGTTTCTCTTAGTGGTAAGATCAGGTGCTGTGTCAGCTCCCTGAGTACAAATCTCTGATCTGCTTCCTACTACAACTGTAACCTACAGCAGATACCCTCACTGATCCATTGCGCTAGTTCCTCAACTGTAAAATGAGGACCCCAGCAAATAAAAGCTAAATGATTCACTGTATGTAAAACTCTTACAACAGTATCTGCCGCAGAGCAACACCCCATCAAGTATGAGTTTTCCTCACTGGGAAAGTTAAGGGACTTCCCACGATAGGCAGCTACCCCAAAACCAGGCTCCAAGCAACTTCTGTGCCTTTCTGAATTTAATCTATGTCAAAGCATAGATGAGAAGTCACTATTCCCTGACTACACTGGACTGGACTGGTTCTCAAATGTGTTGGCAGTTTCCCTCGGGGGAGAGTGTTAAACTCACTTTGCAGGGTCCCTCCCCAGAGGTTCTGGGACAAGAGGTCTGGGATGCAACCTCAAATGTTACGTTTTAAAAGTTCCCATACTCCACTGGTGTCATGGTTCCTAATCCACCCCCATGTACCAGCTGTTGGCCCTGGGAAAGTTACGTCACTTCTTTCGGTCTTGTTTCCTTGTCTGGGAAATGAGGATGAAGAGAGTTGTACCTAACAGTGTCCTGGGAGGACAGAAGAGCGTAGGGCCTGGCATGGCCACTTCCAGTCATTTCAGTGCTCTCCCCAGCGCACCAAGCTGCTGACTTCAGTTTTTGTGCCTAACACTATTGATAGGATGTTCTTTCTCTCTCAGCTTTGATTGAAGCCTCAAATACTGAGAACAGAATGATAGAGGCCAAGGATGCCCCCCTTCTTTACAAAGTGGGGTGCTAGATAAGCTACTTGAAACTTGTAAAAGAGATGACCAAGCACTCCTTCTAGGGTGATTCTAAACAACAACCCCCTTAAGGGTGTTAAAAGCCTCGAACTGAAAGACCGAGAAGTGACCTCTGGCTGTGGGGGTGTTTCTGAGGAGTCCACAAAGCAGTCAATGCAAGAAGGCACAGCGTACCCACACATTCCCTGGTTCCGTGTTGACCAAGCTGAGAGGGCATCAACTCCAGACCACAGCAGTGCAAGTCAAGGAAGGCCTGTTGGGGGCCTTATGTTGCCTGCCTCCTCTGGCTCCAACCCTGGAAGAACCAGTCAGTTCCAGGAGGGGCTGGTTACCATGGAGAACAGGAGTGCCAGACTGAGAATTGGAGAAGACGCCAGCCCAGCCTGACTCCCACACCTTCACTGCAGCTTCCCATTTTCAGCACCTCGAACTGGAGGAGGAAACAGCTTCAAACTCCAATAAAGTTATGAATTGTCATTATTACAATACACTGGGTAATTTTGCTATTAAAATAAGACCTCTTTTATAATTAGAAGCACCAGAAGACTTGTTATTATTATTCAGAATGCAGAACACTAATGCACCTCCACTGAATTTTAGCCAGGATCAGGGGACACACACACACAAAAAAGTAGTTCACAGAGCATGTTTGATTGGGCAATGGTGGTGAAAATCAAGCTGCCCCTAAAATTTTGGTCTTTCAATGTACCATGTAGATGCGTTCACCTGTACATCCCACATCACCCAAGCAGATTTCTTTGTTCTGAGATTTTTGCTTCCTCTCAACATATACCAGCTGAGGGAATATCTTTATTTTAATGCCACTTACAAGGGAACGAGATATGATCATTTGGAGCAGCTCTCAGAAGCCCAAATATAGCATCTTAAAAATAGATATTCTTCTGTGGCTATTTGAAATATTATGCAGACATGAGGAAATAAGCAAAATATGTTCTTTTTATAGTTAATAAATATAAAAGGCACCTTTTGAAAAAGCTCTAAGAAACTCAGCAGAGTCCAGATCAATCAACTACTGTTTTCAAGAAAAATGCTTGGTTGCTATTGGCTTGTTTCCTAACTCAAATCATTACTTGTTTTTATTCTCAATCCTAAAAGATGCATATCTACCAGAAAACATCTGAACTTTTCAACATATGGAGCAAGATTTATATTCCCCTCATGCTTCTAAATCACTTTTCATGGCCGTGTGTGACTACTGTAGGTGTGTCATGAAGGCTTCAGCTGACACTCGGGCATACTCTGAACGTTTTGCCAGGAACCTGGTCTTGGGACCCAATCACTCCCACATTATTTCCTACTTGAGAATATTCTGAATTGCATTGTTTCATTACTTTCTCCTACAACTTTGATTAAAAATCAAATGATACTTGTTGTTTTTAACAAAGAGAATTCATGGTAGCTCTAATTCACCTCCAAACTAAGACACGTTTGTACAAAACATGTTTGTCTCGCTTTGTAATTGAAATGACTGCTTTTCCAATGAAAAGCAGTTCATTGGATTTCCAAAAGTCAGATGACATTGACAAACAAACAAACAGTGATTCCCAAACTCAATGTGTTACTTTGGCAAATAGATTTAAGAAATACCTTATCATCTTATAGGGCCCATCCCAACTCTATATCAGGACACATCTGTCCATGAAAAAATTCAAGAAATTCCTACTGCCTTAAAATAAGTAAGAACTATTTCTTTAAAGGGGTGATCCATCCTCATCCTCTCTCTTTAATTTGTGCCTAATATAACATTCTACGTCAACTTCATTTTTGAAGCCTAATAAATATGACAGCCTCTTACGTTACAAAGAACTAGAGCAAGGATTGCAGAATAGAGATAAAAGTTATAGAAGTAAAACTAGAATTCTAGTTACTGATAATGAATTTCGCCTCCAGAAATTTACTTCCATAATTATTGTATAAATATTCCACAGCTCTATCTAAATTTTGATTGTAACATTGTATGAGAAGGTGATATGTCAGGCAACTTGGGTCTAATCCTGACACTGCTATCATGCACTGTGACACCTAGGATCGTGGTTTATCTCTGCTGAGCTTTAGAATGAATAATACCTTACCTACTGAGCAAAGCTCTTGAAAGAATCCAGCCAGTTAATACAGTGAGGGGTGACTTAAAAACAAAAGAAAATAAAATCTGCCCATGAAACCAGTCAGGTTGCATTGGAAACCAGGCTGTGCCACTTTCAGGTCAAGACCTTGGGCCAATCATTTGACCTCCCTGTGTCTTTATCTCCTCATCTAAAATATGGAGCTGATAGTAATTTAAACCTTACAGGGTTTTTAAAGGGATTAAATGTCACAATCTATATTAAAGATATAGTACATAATAGGTGCTCAATTGATTATTCATCTATGTGAAAATGTTTGGGGAATATGAAGGGATTTGCATATGCAAATCATTAATACCATGCAATATACTCATGTAATTAGGCAAAGAAAGATTTCACTCAGGATAACGGCACTGCTACACGTACTGCTACTCTTAACTCTTATCCTTTCTTATAAACTCTTTGCAAAGCGTCCACTTCTTACATCTTTTAAAAAGCCATGATTCTACTTAGTGTTGACCACTAAAACAATAACGCCTACCACTAGTTTAACGCCTCCTTTTACAAAAGAAGATGACTATTAATTTAATCCAGTCTGTCATTAGAAGCACACATTTCCTTTCTCCAGCTGCTTCCCTCACAGGTTTCCAGTTCAGGGAAACCCCATTTCCAAGCCACAGTATTGCTCGTACTGAACTTTATCTACTTCTATATTGTGGTTAACATAATTTTATAACCGAAGGTTTATTTTTAAAATGAATCCCATAGACTTCTAACCTCCAAACCAGTACTACGTAAGAGCACAAATGATAAATAATGACTCTCCCAAAACGTGTAAGAATCAGACGCTGCAAGTAATGCTTAGCAGGAGTTGGAAAACACGACTCACGCCAGCCCCCTTCTCTATCTCGCCTACGACAGCACAAGGCATTTGTAGGTTTCCCTGTGCCAGGAAAACATTGGAAGGAGGCAGCTTTTGTAATAGGATCATTGGCTAAAATGAAATGAGTCAATCTGATCAATAGAAATTGCACATGCAGCAAAGAGCTCTTAATGGATCTTAATCTCCATTAGGCTGAATTGGAGGAAGTTGCAGGGGAAGCTGCATCACATTTCAGCCATTTATAGCAGCCTCGTGGCCCACGAGCAGCTTTCAGAGGATGGGAGAATTCATCCTGGGGTGCTCTGGGACAACCATCAATGGGATGGGAAACTCTTGCATTATCGGTGTCCAGGAAATGCTCTGGGGGATACTCTGGAGAATTGTCTCCAAGGCTTATGAAAATTTTAGCAGGCATTCATGGGGGCTCAACCAGAAGAACATTAGCACATGAAGCTTTTCTGTCATGTGTAATTAAATGTGGTTTAGAATCCCTTAGACATGATTTATAAAACCAAAAGGAACAGTTCCAAGTTTGTTACCAGAAGCCCTGTAAAGTGTGTGCGGTGGGGAGAACGACGGTGTCAGGTTTTCCAAAAGTACACATACTTTGCACGTGACACACAGAAATATCAAAACCTCATGTTTGGATGCCCACAATGTGAAAATCACTGCCTGTCAATTTAATATATAATAGGAAAAGCTCCATGTGGAAATTCGAAAGAAAAGGAAAATTGCACACAATTTAGGAGACTGCCCATTGTATATGCACTTGGAAATTACAGCACAATATCTCCTAATTAATGCTGATTGAGTACTTTGATTTCAAAAATTGAAAAGCATGAGACATGGATACTGCATTACAGATTCACACACTCTCCCCACAGAGCCCTTGATGTCAGAGACCAAAATAGAGAAGCCAAACGCAGGTTACTTCATTGTTTTTTTCTTACTTACCCTAAGTAAAACTTTATGATTATAAATTTTAAAGTCCAGAATTTAAATAAATAAATAAAAAAAAAAAACTGCCTTGTATTACGGCACAAATAATTTATCCCAAATGTTTGGGCTACTTAATTGGAAATGTGAGGGTTTTTTTTTTTTTCCTGTAACATATCAATAATTTCAAATGTAGATGCTTTCTTCCTCTATGATTTTGTAACATGTCACTATCCTATTTTTATAGAACTTCATCACTACATATCATGGTTGTTCATTTTCATGTCTGCCTCTCAACTGGATTGTACCCAGATGAATTGTGAATACCTTCAAAACCAAAAGGTACTTCATTATTTTATGCTGTATGCCTAAGACGATGCTGATATAAAACGAACACACAATACATTTTTATTGAATGAGTGCAAAAACAAGTTATTTTCTATACCAGGATCTTTCCATGAGGCCTGAGAAACCTTTGGAGACCAATGAAAAGATCACCTTGACACGAAAAACTAAAGTAGGAAAAGAAAAGCCAGATTTGTATATTTATCTGGGTAGTTCCACAATCGAGAATATAATAACATCTATGAACTTTGCAGGTATGCTACTTTATTGTCTTCAGTGATAAATTTTAAAAACTGAGTCACAAAGTTTTAATGTCTTGGATTTTTCCATTTGTAAACATGCTGAGAAGAATGAAAAAACAACTAAGTAGCCAAATATGTTTTATTCTCTCTCGTTTGTGTGTGTGTGTTTGTGTGTCTGTGATTGAACATAGGCAGGAAAGAAAGTGCATTATGTAAATCAATTATTGATGTCAGAAGGACTATCTAATAATTTACATTTTTTAATTATCTTATCATTGTTATGTATTAATTGCTTCTACCCATGGCACTTTTGAAACAATCTTATATGAAGTGCCTAGCACACACAATAGGAACTCAATATATATTGTTGAAATACTCTTGTTCCAAGAAAATAAAGGAAGGAGGCTGCCAGCTTCTTTATGGTACCGTACCATAGTCTCTGGTTCCCAACCCTTGAGACAGCCTTTCTTTCCGTTTCAAAATTATCACTCTGAACCCTTTGGACTATCAGAATGCCTTTACCTGCCTCCAACAACTTGCAAACATGTTTGATTATCTGAGAGTTGAAAGCAGATAGGAGAGAAAGTGCTTTTGGTAATGAAAATATTGATGACATAATACATTTCTAATAATTTTCATTTTAAATTATCTTATTATTTATTACCAAAATATGAAAGCTAAGTCAAGTGAGAATTTTCCAACTCTTTAATTAATCTACTCTACTTGATTTGATAGTACTTAACTCATCCTGTCTTTTGGGGAAAGTTTCTTCTTTATATATAATCTTGATCATAGATAGGCTTAAATCGGCTTTATCATACCTTTACCTGGAACTGGGGAAAAAGAATTTGCCAACATATATCTTGCTTTAACAAACACGGGTTGTCTACAATCTAGCAAATGTAGATTTTTTTGATATCACCAAAAGATCCTATAACCAACAATTTCTTCTAGTTAAAAAACATCCTACAGCGCAATAATTACAATAGACCCCAGTGGGAGGTTTTGGGCTCAGCTGTAAGGAGCAATTAACTGCAGGTTCTGAGACATTGCATGACTTTTGTGAAAGGGATGTGGAAACGCCCGTCTCTATTGATGACTGGACAAGTCACTTCACTTAGCCATCATGGTCTCAGGTTCCAGGAACTGGCCCAACTGGGAGCCTAGAACTCTATGCACTCTAAAATCTCTGATCAATCACTTACTGTTAGAAAAGAATGACCCCAGGAGAAGGTCTCTTACCAAGGAGTCTCTTAAGAATTTATCTTAAGTAAACCCAATTTTTTAAACTTGTGTATTCTAGTTAGCTCTAATAATCCCCTTAGGAAGAATATGAGATAGTTTTCCTTGTCTTCCAAAAGAAAAATGCTTTATCTATTCAAAACAATAGGCCTATTAGACTACTAGAGATTTTTGTTTCAAATAACATGGCAGATTAATTCTAAACAAATTGTAGGACCACAATTTGTATCCCAAAGAAGTAACTTTATGGGGAATAAGAGGATTTTAGGCATAATTTTCTCACTGTGATCAGTTTTATAGGGTGCTTTATCTCCATGAAATATCATATCAAAGCAATTTCAGGCCATTTATGAAATTCACCAATCTATGACAGCAGCTGTATTATCTAGTGGTATGAGCAAAGACTCAGGAGTCAGAGTGCCCCGGTTTGAATCCAGGATTCGCCAGTTACTAGCTATGTTAGTATCTCTGTTCTTCAGTTTCCCATCTCTAAAATGAGAATAATAATAAAGACATATACCTTCTAGCTTTAGGGTATATAGGTCAAATGAGTTGATATGCGTAAACTCTTAACTCAGTGCCTGGCAAATTATAGGTATTATTCAGAGTTAATTGTTATTATCATTGGAAACAATAATGTCAATGAATACAAAATAGGGGACAGTCATGATATTAAAGGTTACTATATCTTGATATTTACAGTGACAATCAGAAGCAACAAAAATATTTTCATAATATAGTCAATGTCAATGTAAATGAGGTTAACCATGGTTAGGTCCTAATTCCTTCCCTGTCTTCTTAATTTAAATCAAACAACTTGGTAGAGCCAACAGATACAGAGAATACATGACTTACAACCCCCCCACCCCCCCACCTCCACACACACACATACACACACGCTACAGGAGGATATACTTCTTTTTTTTTAATTTTGGTGATATGTTTTAATTATCATATAAAATCAATTCACTTCCTAGTTATTTTCAGGAAATGCAAATCACTATGAAACATGTAGCATAAATGCAAACTCATTGAATTAAAAGGCATTTCCCAACATTAATTACGTTTCAATTAACTCCATCAATTTAAATAACTCCACACAATGCATCAATTCTTTCAATTATAAGGAAATGTGTTTTACAGTTAATTTTATTCTGGCTTGCTCATCGGGATGTAGTTCCTTCTTAGATAAGATGGTCTGTTGGTAACAAATGCCTTTAAAATTGTTTCATGCTAAAATGAATTCCTTCATGCTGTATGGTACAGAATTCTAGGATCTTTGCCAAGTGTTGTGCAAGGGCTTGAGAAGATGTAAAGCTCTTCTTTGGGAAAACCACTACCTTTATTGCAGGTACCCCTGCAGTCCCTGCCCATGTTCAAGTGAAAATAAGAATTAGGTGCGTAAGGAACCAAATGAGAATATCCACTTTGCTGCCTATGCATTTAGTACATAAAATATATGGTCCTAGGTTCACCACAGAAGCACAGAACACTTGCTTTATATTTAAAGAAATTGAAAATGATCTAACTGTACATTAGACCTCACAATGGCTTACCCAAGTCATCTGGTATTAAAGAGAATGTTCAGGTGGACATTACCAGCTCTCTGCTTGACATTCCCTAAATTCTATCCCTATGTCAACATAGATTACCCAAAAGAAAAAAGAAAATTCCTCAGCACTTGGTGATGAGTTCAGTGTTCTGCTAAGTTACATTTTACGTTGCCACCTACGCTTTTAGAGGTCAAAACAAGAAGCACTGTTTTGAAAAATGTTTGTGGCTTTTGCAAAATCATAATTGAAAAAAGTGTTCTGCATGTGGTCCAAAGTGCTTCAGAAAAGTACACACACAAAACAGCCCCTTTAATTTAGTTCAAAAAGAGTCGACCTCTATAAATCAATGTAAATATCTTCTTTGATCAGACAATGAGAGCTGTGTGCCTCAAGTGTTTCCCTATGCACCTTCAGCGTTAGGAAACAGTGACATAATTCATGAAAAGTGCCAGTGCTGGGCATTTGAAGCACTCCATTACATTTAGTTCCTATTATTGGCAATTATTAATAATTATAATTTTATTTTAAGTGCCAGGTGACCTTCCCTTCATCTGTTGCTATAAGGTGGTCTCTGTTCTCATTTCACACTAAATCATCTTGTTTTGTATTATTTCATTGTATGAGCCACCTCAAAATGGGCAAACTGTAAGTTCAAATTAAAATTTTGAAAACAAGGAGAAAGTCAACATGGCAATTGTGTTCCTAATAATGGCAGAGGGGTTTATTTTAAACTTACAAATTAGAGGTGATGATGAAAGTACGAGTCAGACCGTGATTAAGAAATACGTTAATTTTACTAACCATTGTCACCCCAACAAATTTAATTTTTAAATAAAAGTACGCTAACTTCCGACCACGATGAGAATGTTTGCCCCAAGTCAGTGAATAACTACACCTTTTGATGTACAGTTAGGCATAGGAAAGCCTCAGTGGGTCAAATTCATGGGGAGTCGTGGACAAAGGCTAATGTAATTAATGAGAAGTTTAAACGATAGAACATATAAATAATGCACTCGTGTTGTTTTTAAAAACGGGACAGCAGAAGCCAAGCAAGTCTGAGGTGATCACAGACTGAACGAAGATCATGGCAGTGAGAGGGAAGAGTTTTAACAAACCGTGCAGTGTGCCTCGTGCGTTTCCTCGCTTGGGACTCTAGGGGGCGACTGCAGGGAGACCTGGAAGCACAGGCTGTTTGGAACAGCGAGGGAGGCATTTCCGGATTTCCAGGGTGGGCAGAGTCTCTGCTCAAGCGGGAAATGCAACTTTTTGAAGACATCAGATGAATTCTTTATCATTTTTCTCCCATTTCAGTCACTGTAAATAGTCCTGGAATCATGGCCTATTGAAGCGGGAAGGAACCCCATGGACCGTTCAGCCAGAACTTTCATTTTGCAGCTGAGAGAACTGCATTTGGGAAAGGTTACCCAGGGCCACACAGCTGGTCAGTTGAAGAGCCAATGCTTAATACCAGGGTTTCTAATTCTCAGTTCAGTGCTCTATGCCCTGCTGTCCTCCTATGACAGGATGATCAAAAGTCCCTCTTTGTCTGGGATGATGCTGGTTTTAAAGTTGAAAATCTCATATCCCAGGAAACTCCTCAGTCCCAGGCAAACCAGGATCATTGCTCACCCTAACAGAGATATGAATTATTATTCATATTCCCATAATCTTCAAAAGAGTAGTTTTCGTGGCTCATCATGGCAAAAATTCACCAAGAAATAGGTTGGCCAAAACAACCCCTCAATAAAGAGCAGCCTTAACATTAAAGAGTTGTGCCATCAGAGAAGGGAGGAGTAAGAAACTCTTCATTTTTCCAATTGCACTTGTGACTAGGATACCTGCCATTAGTCCCAGATTATGCTGTTAAGCCCCCACACACCCCCAATCATTTTAGGGTTACTAGATCACTAATAAAATTTGCAGAGGGTCTCCTTTTCTCAATACTGGAGTTATACTCCGGATAAATATTCCAAAAGTAGACAGAGTGGGGTTCAATACCAGCCAATTTTGCTTCCCATTCTTACTCCAGAAAAATGTGCATTGGCCTAAGAGCATCAAGCAAACAGTCACACAAACTTTAGAGAAGTTAATCTATCTACTTCCCTCCAAAGTCATCGGGAAGCAAAAAAGTAAGCCCTCTTGAGCATTCTAGTTGGAGTAAAATGGAAACTAAACTGCAAGGTCATTTTGCTTTCTTTGAGGAAAAACACACAGACAATATCTAGGAGAGAAGGCTTGTGTCACCCAGCAGCAAGAGGCCCTCAAGCAAAGGACTGTGATTTCTACGCAAAGGTCCTCCTGGGCGCTCAGCTTGGGTCTCACCCTGCCGGTCCTCATGAGTCATGCTAGCGGGCATATACCCTGGCAAGCCAGCCTCCTCTTCCTCAAAGTCACTGCGTCTATCAGAGACCAGCCCTGAGAGTCACATCACAGGCAACCCCAAAGATCTGAGCATCCACTTCCAACCCTCATGTGGAGGGAGTCAGGGATTTAAATTTCAGATTAAGGTGCCCTGACTTAGTAAAAAAGAAATGCTTACTGAGAAAAGAGACAGTGAAGGGCGTAGCATGCTGTCCTTGGCTCTGGACTCACCATCTGATATGAAAACCCTCCTCCTCTGGGGAAACAGACAGGTTTTTCTTCCTTTGCCCTTTCTTCCCCTTTGATTTTGTTCTGAAGGAGCTTGTGAGAAAAAGGATATTTATTGAATAAATTCCATTCACATTAAAGAAACCACAATATCTTACTTTTTACTTTACTTTTTCACTTTTTTTTTTTTCCAAACTTAGTTTACATGAAGCTCATGTGCATGAATCAAATCTTTTCCTAGGAAATTTGGTCGTTCCTGGCAGTGTGTCAGTAAAGGTGCAGATTCCTTTAAATGTCCTTTCCTGAAAGTCAGTGGGAACCAGCAAATCACCAAAAAGTGTTGATGAGCCTGGCTCAAAATAACATAAATTACAGCTAATGCATTTGCTGTGGATTGGAAAGATGAAATTATAATTTCAATGGAAGCAGCCTCTGGCTCCATACCCCCAGATCATAGTAAATCTCCGGTTTGAACATTCGCACCTCTGAGGCTTCTTGATTGACTCAGGGCCCAAGAGGCTCCTCCTTGACCTGCTTCTGCAGACTGACTTTCCCACTCAGCACACGGTGTTAGACACCACCATATTCTCACCCCTATTGATTTAATTTTGTGTTGTTGTTGGGTTTTTTTGTTTTGTTTTGTCTTAGGAAGTTTCCCTGGAAAGAATGATGGACTTAAAATTTGAAGGCTTGCATTTGAACCCCAGTTCTACCTCTAATTGCCTTGAACTTGAGCAATTTTCTGAGTCTCTCTTCATGTCAGTTTCCTATCTAGAAAATGGTAATAATGACACAATTATACAGGTTTGTGGAAGAACTAGCACAGCGCAGCACAGAAAGTGCTGACACACAGTAGGTGCTCGGCCGTTTATACAATGCCGCAGAGGAACAATTAAATATCACTTATTTTTTGTGCCTATCATCATAATAGGTCAGTAGAGCAGGGCTCAAAAACAAAACGTTGACATCAAATTGGCTGCAACCTCGTAATAGCTACCATCTATCAAGCATCTATTATGTGCCTCATGCCATGCTAAGTATTTTGAAATACAATGTCTTACTTCTCATAACAACCCTATGAGACAAATATTATAGCTATTTTGCAGGTGAGGAAAATGAGGCTTAGGGAAAGTTAGACAGATTTCCCAAAGTAACACAACTACTAAGTGGCAGAGCTGGGTCTAGAATTGCCCTGTGTTCATCTGTTTCACACCACCCTCCACTAAAAGCCGAGAAAACCTTAAGCGCATACACATATTCACAGACCTAATCATATTCCACAGCGTTCCCCACTCTCATTCAGGACTCAGAGGGTTAAAGAGAAGATGACAAAATAGCATAAACAGCTGGCTCCAAGGTGCTAGTTGCTCTTCTGTGATACCATTTTGTTTGTGTCCCACAGCTGTACCAGAAAGTTTTTGTTCTCCAAAGAAAATACTGAACTGAAAAGATAATTGATATTCAAGACACACATGTTTCCTCCCAGCAAATAAGAAGAAAGCACAAGAGTATTCTTAAAGGTTGCTGATTTTTTTGTGTGTTTTGCAATTCTGCATTTTCCAAAATGACATCTATTTCGTGTGTGACTAAAAACTGTAGAGAAAGAATTTGTAAAAGGAAACAAAATTGTGTTTCTGAGCATTTTACTCCTTACTGGCTGCCTTCAAATGATATTTGTTTAGTTGGCCCATTTTCCCCCAAACATTGTCAAGGCAGAAATTTTTCTATTTCCTGCTCACATTTCTGACAGGTTTGAAATGATATTCCAGTGGCAAGTATTTTAAAAGTTTCTTTTAGCGCTTTTTCCCCATGTATCAAATCATCCTTTCTTTAGAGCACTCAAAAAAAAAAAAAAAAATGTGCCTTCTAGGAGCATAAATGAATATAAGGCATTGCATTTATATCACGTCTAGGAGGAACTCAAAAGTATTTTACTGTCTTCACTTTGCCAGGCTGTTTTATTTTTTGCCGGTGCATCAACAAATACAAAAGTTTAAGGGAGCGATTTCTTAGTCATTTCATCTCTTTGATTTATCACTTCCTGTTCCATAAATTTCCAGTCTCCACTTTGCACAAATAAAAAGATGCAGTAACTCACACAGTTTGTCAGCCAAATCCCAGTTTTAGAAAAGAATGAATATTAACTAAGGTCATCTGAGGGAGTTCTCACTGCAAACGGTACAGCGTTGGGTTGAACCCCGACCTTCCCAAATCTGGATGTGGCCCTTTTGCCAGAATCGCCTTCCTAATCCAAAACTGTACGACAGCTTATAACTTGTAACTGGCAGAATCAGCACCCTTCACAGTGGGCAGGAACTCCTGGACTGCAGGTGGAGTTTTTCTACTCCTGCCTTTGCCCAAAATGTATGGCGCCATACATCACAAAGGAATGAAATATGAATGAGTCTTTGGGAACTTTTATGAGGCAGAAATCTTCCAAGTTGTCTTGAAAATTTAGTTCTCATTTATCTAGTCCCATAATTCACACATCGTAAACCCTGTTTGTTCAATGCTTCCTTCTCAAAGTTTATAGATGTCATTATTGTTGTGATATCTTAGTCATACATATTTCAGCTTCCTTTGAATTTTAGGCATTTACTAGCCAGGCACACCTGCCTCCATGTTTTCTTCCCTGCATAAAATAATCCTTCTGGCCCTTTGGTATCTACTGACTTCATGTCTCCTTTTTGGAAGTACTTTGCTAAGTACTGCTTCACTAAGGCCCAGACTGCTTCATGTATAGGATAACTCTGTCATTATGAGCCTGGGAAGACCAAAACCACCAATGATCTGCCTAGGAAAAAATAATGTACCTCATTCTTGGAGTCCAAATTCTCATCAGCAATGGCCAAACAGAAGACTATTAACCAAATGATGCTCACAGATACGGAAATTTATGCACAAGTAATAAACACAGTATACTTGTCAGGAAATTTATAGGCAGAATAGTTCAGCCATGCCTGATGACCTGTGATCAGGACCTACCTTAGGCATCATTCTCTACTGTTTGAACAACCCCTGATGTCACCAGTGAGTCCCTTCACATTACAAGACAGAGTCCACCAGCTCCCCATCACAGAGACATGCTTCCTTAGCCCCAGAGGCTGGAAGCGCTGGTGTAACTGGAAGGACAGGCCCCACAGGTCCTACGTGGGGTGGGGTCGTGGGTTGCAGATGCAGTGTTAAGTCACAAAGCATGGAAAAATGGGCACAGTGGCCTCGTCTACTGTGCACACGCGTTGCGTCATACATTGCTTCTTTCTTTACACAAGATGCTCTGGACCCATTTAGACAAATTCAGATTTTGAATATTTTCATTTACTCTTTCTGTTCCCCACTGTTTATATCTGATTTTTTCCATTTTGTACAGTCAAGTTATTTTCTCAGATGTCATCAGGGGTTTCATTTATTTTCCTCCAAGAATTGTCTATTTACTCTTCCAGACTTGTACATTGCCACTCTTTTCGATTTACTGATCTTCACGTATTGTGAACTTGGACTCTTTCATAAACACTCCTAATTGAACACTGGTTACGAGTAGCACAGTCTCTCCTCACCTTCCCAAATTTTATTGGACCCTCAAGGTCCATTTCAAATCCCAAATCCTTCACCTAGTTGTCTGAGGTATTACTAACCGAGGCTGACATCTTCGCTTGGGAAACATCCACAGCATCATGGTATGAACCATAACATACTAGTTTTAACCAGATGAGTTACATTGTCCCATATAGAAACCTAAGACCTTTCACTACGAGTAACCACAGAATTAAGCACAAAGTAAACATTTGTCAGATAGACACAAGTGGCCAGAGAAAAGTTAGAAATGTGGACACCCTTAAGAAACTTTCATTTATTCGAGTGTTTATCCAACAATGTTTATGAGGCACCTAAACTCCTGTGGTTAGCATAGGGGAAACCAAGACACCTACGCCATAATCACTGTCCTGTAAAAATCTAGTGGGAAGAATACAAATATGAACAAAAAATTGCGTGAATGTGCCACCACATTCTGTGTAGAAATAATTAAAGGGAATAGTAGGAACACAGCAGGGAGGGTGGTCAATCACCCTGACTGAGGATTAAAATCCTTAAGGAAGCAATGATTCAACTGGGTTTTGGGGAATAAAGAAAAAGTAAGGTGAAGAAAGAGAAGGGAGAATGTTCTGGACGAAGGAAGCATGTGAGCAAAATCAGGATGAAACATTAATAATCTGCAAAGATACTAATTCAGTAAGTATGAGGTAGGGTCTATAGATTAGCCTCCTTAACAAGCATCCCCTAGATAATTCAGAAGCAGGTGGACCCAGAACCATACTCTGATAAACATATCTCCACATCTTAGTTCTTGAGAGACTTGCTCAGAAACACTTGATAGTGGGCAAAATATCTCATTTGGAGTGGTGGGAGAGAAAAGTCACACTCATGTGAAAGGTCCACAACCCTGTGAGTGAACCCTCCAAATTATGAACCTAGTCATGTTACCGCTCAGTTTATAACCTTTCAGCGATGTCTCAATACCCAGAGAAGAATGCCCAAGACTTTAGGGAGCATCCCTGGCCTCACATGAATTGCCCTTCCTCCCTGGCCTTGCCTCTGCTCTCACTGCTCAAACTGTACCTTACAATTATATTAAACTCCATGCCTTTGGCCGCTGCTTACAAGTGTTACAAAGTTATTAAAATTTAAACATAGAAAAACAGCTTTCTATTGAGGATATCCAATTAAATAATGTTATTGTTCTTACAGACGCGTAAGATCAATTTAAGTGTTCAGAGCAAAATACCAGAGCACTTTCCTTTTGTCTGTGGAATGGTAAATTGTCCCGTAAATATAGTTAAATCAAAACATTTCAAAATTCTGAGAGAATGTTAGAACATACCTCGTGAAATGATAAGAACACAGAAGAAAAAGCAGCCTAATCTTGCACCCCTAATAAAGACATGTACACACACGTATATGCCCCCCTTACACACACACACACACACACACACACACACACACACACGTCTCGTACCACTGGAGGGCATCCTGGAATCTGTGCATCACCAACATATTCAGTGATAAAGACATTTTCTTCCTGGCACATTTAAGAGAGAAACTGAGACCAGACAGCTAGGAAGATAAGACACACTCTCCCTTCAGAAGCACATGCCGCTTTGGCAAACACAAATATCACTCACTCACACACACATGTACGCAAGCCTGTGCATAATTCTCTTGACAACTCCAACTTATAACATTAGCATATGAATGCCAAGGCTTACAGTGATATTCGCCCACCAAATGGAGTTTATAATATAAATGCAATGAAAAGTAACTGAAAGATTACTCTTTGCTCTGAATTGAGTCTGTCAGAGCCTATATGTAAAAAATATGTAATATCTGCATAGTACCCAGTGAAAATATATTCTTTCTGCATGGAGAAAAGCCGAAAATGGTTAGGACAGCACTAAATTCATACCTTCTTCCCAAATAATGCATAAAATACATGGCTCCAATTTCCCAGCTTTATACAGGCATGTCTTTCCATGTTTCCAATATTTCACATATATTAGGCCAAATGTGATTTGTTTTCAGGGTCTCTATCTTCATTTGTTTTTAATTTTTGTTAGCTGTTCTTCTCCTAGCTGCCAAGAATTATTCACAAGTCCAGGAGAAAGATTTTACAGTTGTATCCATAATCGACTCAAAGGAGACTCAAATGACTTGTCTTTTCCAGTAGATTACAAACACATGAAAGGAAAAGACACTGACTTGTCCATCTTTAAAATTATGATATCCTTTAAGCCATATGCCTAAAAAAGCAACAGCTTGTTATCTCACATGATTCTGCAGGTGGCCTGGGTGGTTCCTCTCATGACTTCACCTGAGCTCACACGTGTGGTTGCATTTACCAAGAAAGGCTGGCCCATCTAGAAGTTTCATGGCTTCACGCACAGGTCTGGCAGGAGGTGCTGACTGTCAGCTGGGCTTCCTTGGCCCTCCTCCATGTGGTTTCTCATCCTCCAGTTGGCCAGACAGGCTTCCTTCCGTGCTGTCTCAGGGCAAATCTGCATGGTCTCTTAAAGCCTTTTCTCGGAGGTCACACAGCATCATTTTCACGAAGTTTTATTAGTCAAAGCAAGTCAGAGGGCTAGCCCACGTACAGATGAGGGGAAATAGACACTACCTTGTGGTGGAAGGACTGGCAAAGTCCACTGGCAAATTTTTACTGAAGCAAATGTAAGCTACAAGGAGCCAGAAAGCCCTGCTAGCTTTCAATGTGGGAGACTCAAGGTCTGGCTAAGAACAGAAAGCAAACTCAGAAGGGAATTAAAAAAAAATTAACGAAGTGACTATTCACGGTGGTGGGGACAAAATTAAAGGAAATAACAGGAGACTCTTAGATACCCAAGTACAAGTAACAGAAGGAAAGCATTACCTAGGCCTGAGGCAGCAAAAAGAACAGATGTTTTTACCAAAACCAGTGGAGTGCTGGAGCTATGGAAGACAGCACTCTTGTAAGAGACATGGTTTTGGAGGAAGCCACCACCAGGAGAGCAATTCCAAAATCCAGAAGTAGTAGCAGGGTAACCACCCTCTCCCTCCTCCTATCCTTTTAGCTCCTGCCTATCTTTCATTGGTCAAATCCAACCGGAAGCCAGAGGATGTGGAGTCCTCTACTTCCACCACACCCAATATATCATGGGTTGGCCATGATACCACTAAACAAAATGGTATACTATATATGGAAGGAGTTGGAATCTGAGAGTTATGGAAAGAATGAATTTACTATTGAATTTGTGAGCTTGCGATGCCTGCAGCCCACCAGATCGTGGATCTCCACTAGGTAGCTAAAAATCTGAACTTGGAGTTCAGGACTACAAAATGCACCTGAAAATAAACATTTGAAAATAATCAGCTTAAAATAGTTGTTAAAACTATATGAATGTGTACGATGGCCCAGATAAAGTATGTAGAGAAACGAAAGAACAAAGTTAAAATGCCAACTATGGCAGAGTAGAGACGTAATGATGGAGGGAAGATGGTAATAGAGAAAGGCAATGAGAGAAATTAGACTAGGACCAGAAAACAGTGAAATCTGGAAATTCAAGGGAAAAATAGTGTTTCAAGAAGTTAATTACTATCAAATGTGATAGATCAACTAGAAAAGAAATTACTGAACTTGGTAATTAGAAGGCCATTGGTCATCTACATAGGTATAAAATGTCCTCTAAGACTCCTACAACTGGTATTATTGGACTAAATAAAATTTGGAATATGTTCATTATATGTAGATGACTCCATGTTAAATAGAATTACTAATAAATTAAAAGATAGTTTATAAGGTCAAAGTAAACAGTAAGTTCAAAAATACATACATACATACATACATAAAGGCATGAGGCATACACATAGCTACCAAACATAAATGTGTAACTATGGGAAATAATTAGATAAGCATAAACAAGGAAGAAAAATATTTGGGAAATATATCATTTTCACATCAATAGTTATCATAGCTATTGCCCTCATGGTCTATACTATATAGAAGGATTTACTGGGATATCTACCTATGGCTCCTAAAAATAATTATTTTACTATATATTGATCAATGCATAGTACATATAAGAAAAAAAGTGGTTTAGGATCAGTTAACTGCTGTTATTGACTCTGTTGACAGATTATCGTATCATGTCCCGTGTAATACAGAGGACGCTGCAGACATTCCCTCCCTCCATTTGTCTATAATCCATTTTTTCCAAATTTTCCCAAAATTTCAAGTTTAATTTCTCTGACTTCTTTGAATTTTTCTCAACCTAACTTGTTCTTTACAAACTTTAAAAGCCTGGAGTTTGTTTGTTTGTTCCTACATTTTGAAGACTGGCAGGGAAGGTGAAGAGATAGGAGAAATGGGGAAGGAAAAGGGGACGGCACATAAATGTAATAGACATGCCAAGAGTCCCTTGCCCCTTGGAGACCAAGGTTTACTTGGTCTGGGCCGATCCCACTTTTCAGCTGTTGAAAGTCTGATGATTGTCCCCCAGTTCATGACAATCTCCAGAGATTATACGAGAAGGTCCACTTGCCTCTCTAGAAAGCAGTTACATGTTCCTCCCATGTAGCCTTTCACCATCACAATACACCAGAGTTCTGCAGTCACTCAGCTCACTCCAGGTCAAATTCTGCCCCCTAAAATGTGCCAAACCCCAGAGTAAAAATCTAGCAAAAAAGAAGTTAGTCTGAATAAAAAGTATTAGACATATTCCCTACCTGTGTCTTATTTAAACACTGCAATGCAATTTCTCCAGGAAAGTATACCTAAGCTACCAGAAAGTGTTGGAAATCTAGAAAGGGACATTAAAAGGCCATGTGCTTCTTAAATTTATTTTCTGAATAAATTTGCCTCCAGTCTGAAAATGAGGCAAGAAGTGAAAAACAGCAGGTCAGGTTTGCGCTTGTTCTATTGAAATGTTATCACAATTTAACATACTAGAAAAGGGACATCCTGTGACGAGCTAATGACTTCTAACTGGGAAATGTGTGGGTTTCTAGACTTTGGGAAAAGCTTATTAAGCCTTTAACATGAAAAATAAAAAAAGTTCATTTTGGTCTCTCATGTAAACTAGGCCCTTCCTCTTATTTTCTCCTGCAAGCCAAGTTTTATAATAGCTTCCTTGCTGTGTTTTTTTGTTTGTTTGTTTTGGTTTTTCACCTTTGTCTTTGAAAGAGAAAGAACTGATCATCACAGTCACTTTAATTCCTTATACTCTAACACTCTACCAATTAGAAATTTAATGGTTTGGGGAACTATAATATATGATTTTGTAAAGGCTTCTGTTAGGGTAGAAATTGCTGACTCGGCCACATTTTTTTTAAACCTATTATCATGAGAAAGTGTGGTATTATAGACAGCTAACAAGTAACTATTCGGGCAAAGGTCTATGCTGTTTTTAAAGCCCTACTTGCTTAGCTTTCCAGAAATGAGAAGTGCTTTTTTCTAATCTTTCATTGTATCCTGAGTGGGATCCTCTTCTTCTTCCTAAACATTGGTGTTCCTAGGATTGCAACCTTGAACAAGTAGGTTTCTCACTCTATTCTCTATCCATCTATAATCTTATCTAAAAGTGTGTGTGTGAGTGTGTGTGTGTGTGCGTGTGATAAAGTGTGAAAAGTAACTAAAGGGTTTGAGAAACAGATTTAAGAAGCATCACTTTAAAGAATTAAAGTAGAGTATGTTTCCTCTAACAACAGAAGAATTATACTAGAAATTGGTAACAAAATATAACTAGAAAATTGTCAAAAATTTTCAAAAATTGAAACACTTTTCGATAATCATGAGTCCAAAAAAACAAACAAAAAACAAACAAACAAAAAAAACAGACAAATTCCCTGAAAACAACTTACTAAAATTGTCAGCATAGGGGATGGGGAAATCTGAATAGAAACTGTTGTTATTTTAAAAATTAAATCTGTAATTTAAAACCTTTCTACAAAGAAAACTCCAAGCCTAGATGGATTAACTGGTGCACTCTTCAACATTAAGGGGGAAAAAAGAAGCAATCGTACACTGATCCAGAAAATAAAAAACGAGGAAACACTATCAATTACATTTTACAAGGCCAGCATAAATTTGATACCATAATCTACAATGGGAAAATATTAGAACCAACTTTTTCAGGACTATGGTGATTAGAATAAAAAAAAGTGGTTTTGTTGTATTTTAACTTTCCTGTCTCCATACTCCCTGCTCTGCTCTGTGATAATCTTGAAAATCTATAGCTCACAACCATGGTAAACACTAGTAGCCTGGCAGCCCCTAGAGGAAGCAGAAGTTTGGAAGTCCTATAAAATTCCATGCCCAGATAATTGTCATTATTTAACATCTTTCGTAGTTTGCTGGAAGACTCCACTTAAAAGTCATCTTTATTTTACCTGATTTAAACTGCCTAACCAAAAGGTTAAAAGGGAAATCTCAAACATGAGATGTTCATGAGGAACTCTGATAAAGTCCAACATATCCCTGGTAATCTAGAAGGTTGTATGAATGCACAGAGCTATGCCCTTGCTCAGAACTGCATGCATACTCAAGAAAGACCTGACAGAGTCCTAAGCTATTACCTCTGGCTAACTGTGTGCCTTTGAATAAGCAAGAAGGCTAAGGAAAAGTTGCAAACTTCCTGGCTGTGTTGAAGGCATAGCTCAACACACACACACACACACACACACAGCCCTTTGGCAAAGACTGGGAGACATACTTGTTCCAGGAAATTAAGGAAATCTCTAAATCTCTGTCCAACCATTAGCTGACCACTAGACTAATTTAGCAGAAACTTCAGTGGCCACACACAACAAAGAACACAAACTTTACAGTGTACCAGTGCAAATAAGTCATTTAATAACAAATACTAACAATAGTAACAAGAACAGCAAACAGTCACAACAATGAACACTAGAGAGGAGAAAGAATATGATTTCCAGAGTTGCCACACTATATATTTTAAATATCCTGTTTTACAGAAATAATTATAAGATATGCATAGAAACAAACAAAAAATTGGTCCACATATAGGAAAAAGTACTCAATAGAAACTTTCTCTGAAAAGACTGGATGCTGGACTCATTAGAGAAAAACTTTAAATCATCTGTTTTAAATATTATCAAAGAACTAATGGAAACCCTGTCTAAACAACAAAAGGAAAGTATAAGAATGATATATCTCCAAATGGAAAGTATCAATAAAGAGCTAGAAATATATATATTTTATAACCAAATAGAAATTCTGGAGTTGAACAATACAATAAACAAAATGAAAAATTCACAAGAGGGGCTCAACAATAGATTTGAGCAGGCAAAAGGAAAAATCAGTGAACTTGAAGATAGTTCAATTAAGATTACCCAGTCTGAGGAACAGAAAGTAAAAAGAAAATAAACAGTCTCAGATGTACCATTAACCATACCAATATATGCCTAATGAGAGTCACAGAAGGAGAGAAGAGAGGAAGAAAGAACAGAAAAAATATTTGAAGAAACAATGGCCTTAAACTTTCCAAATCTGATGAAAAATACAAAGGACATGAAAGAGCTCCCACAGGCCAAATCTGGGACAATTTAAACATCAAAATAATTAAGTAATTAATTATAGACCATTGCAAAAACAGGAATTCATGAGTCCATATTGATAATAAACAGATAACTAAGCAGCTAATAGATGGATGATAGATAGATGAAGGTGATGATGATAGATAGACAGACAGATAGATAGATAGATAGATGAGAAAAGAGAGTTCTTGCTTACAGTCCAATTTCAAGAGCCAACAGGTCTATATTTGAAACAAAATTTGTTTAATTTTAATAAAATTTCTTAAAATAACCAACATGTAAAGGTGATGGATAAGGTGGAATTAGAAAATCACCATTTAGCACCATTGAAGTAAAGATTGTTTCAAGCAAGAATTATCAATGGATGCTAAATATAGGGGATAATTTTGATAAGGGCCAACCACAATATTCGCACAACCTTATAGTGTCTCCTTACAGATTTCTAGCACTTATAAGAGGAAATAAAAATAGTAACTATACTGTGACAAAGTGGATAACACCTTTACTCAGTGTTCAAAATTAATATACTAATGAGGTTCAAATAGACATTGTATACCTCCAAAAGTGATACTCTCAGATACAGCATCTCTCCTATTCCAGTCTGGCATGTATAACCAGCTTTTAATCATGAAGAAACATCAAGCAATCCCAAAATGAGGAAAGCTGTATTAAAAGAGAGGAAGCGATGCTGAATTGTTCAAAAATGCCAATATTATAAAGAGTAAATAAATAAAAGCTGTGGGAAATTGCCCAAATTAAAGTAAATTAAAGAAACATAACAACTAATTGCAATACCTGATCCTACGTTGGATCTTTTAATGGAAAAAAAAAATTCAGTAAAGGACATTAAACACTTAACAAAATTAATGAAATTAAAATACGGACAGTAGATTAGATAAACTAATGGTACCAATGTTAATTTTCCTAAAATTGATAGTAACATCAGAAAGACAGAGAGACAGAGAGAGAGAGACTGATGATACATGATAAAGCAAATGGGGTAAAACAGTAAAAATAGGTAAATCTGGCTAAAGGACATAATGATATTCTATGTACAATTTATATTGTTATAACTTTTCTATGAGCTTCAAATTATTTCCAAATAAAGTTTCAAAAAATCAAAATCAAAATAAATCAATAACAGTTGTAGAGATAACTAACATTAATTGAGGGCCTCTATGTTCCAAAAATTCTTTAAATATTCTTTTATTTAATCCTTACAACATTGCCCAAATGATTTAACAGGCTTAGAAAAATTTATCCTTGGCTCTTTTCTTCTCAAAATTTTATTTAATGTCTTGGTTAAATAAGTAACAGAACACTGATCAAAGTTATTTGTATAAAAAAAAGTATAGAATACAGATTTTCACACACACACACACACACACACACACAAATGGTTGGCATATATAGAAAATCTATATAAGTTCATTCAAGTAATATATAGTTAAAAATAAATAAAACTTTTTAAAAGTTTTCGTATGGCAGAAAACTGGAAGGGATATATATAATATGACAAATGAAAGACTCGTTCATTATTATCCTAATATTCTGTAATCCTCAAACAAAATGCTTTAAGATGAAATTTAACATTGATAAATATAAAATCTTGTATTTCAGTCAAAGAAGTCAGTTGCATGTTTAACATAGGGAAAACAAGCTTAAAACTAAACCTTATGGAAAACAAAGAAATCTTAATTGACTACAAACTAATGGTGCTAATGGTCAAACAAACAATATCCATAGCTGTCAGAAAATGAGACGATAGAGTCTTAGACAGCATTTATAAAGTAGAGCAGCTACACCTACAGAAGCTAAAATTTCCACTTTCACACACCAGAGCTGTTGATTTCTGGGAGCCACATTTTAAGAAAGGCAATGAAAAACATTGGAATATCCACAGGATAGGAGACATCTAGAGCCCATTCTCCTCCCTCCCCCATTCCCACCTCCACCCCCAAATACTAAGTATTGATCACATGGTCAACATTTTTCCAGGAAGATTCAAGTGAACACATAGTCCCTGTCTTCAAGGAACCACACTGCCCCCCTCAGGATTCTTCCCACTCAACCCCCACTTGCAGGCTCAGCCTCTCCCGGGCTCCGCTCTTTTCCTCTCCTAGTGTAGTAGGCGGAACCCAAGGCACCCAAGATCAAGTTAGCCCACCTGGTTGGAATTAGGTTCCATTTAGGTATAATGATTAATTGCATGTTACGCATTTTAAGACTGATGTCTAGCCTTGCATGCTTTTGTCTTTTGGGAGATTGACTCCTATCTCTAAATTTTAACTCTTCTCCTAGAGCCTTCTTGAGCAGTGTTTAAAAAATCACCTTGACAATGACCATCTGCTTGGCTTACTGCTCATTGTCAGTTCAGAGAGTCAGTGTCCCTGTGACCCACCTACCCATTGGGACACCTTCTAGACCTCTTTGACACAGGCAGCGTTTAGATCATTGCCTACCTGAAACTATGCTCAGGTATGTCCCTGGGAACCCAGTTAGGTGCGTTAGCGTTCAGGTCCCAGTGCCCTCCATCTAAGACCTTTTCTTCTAAGATGACTTTCATTTTTCCAATAAGGAAGACAGGAATTAACACAAATAATACAGGATACTCGGAGAGAAAGAGAACCAGGCACGTTTGATAATGGTTTTGAGGAGTAAAACGAAAGCAATGTACAATTCTAATTAGTTCTTACCTGATTAGGGATTCAGATCTTGATTTTGACTGATAGTTTTTACCAACAGTTTTGTTTCAGGCAAGGATGGATCCAGATTTTGTGGGGCAGATACCTATAGAAATGAGAGAGGGAGGGACTCTTAACAGAATGCAAAGTTACAACACAAAATTATTTGCTATCCATTAAAAAATAATGATTATTCATTAACTAATCATTTAATAAGAATGGAAAAAGAAATCACAGTAGATAAACTTTAAAAAACTGATAAATATCACATCAGAAAAATAATATAAAATTTATATTAATTTACTACCTGACATACCTGTTTCATACAATTTTTCTACAGATTCTTTTGGCTACATACTCTAATCACTTCTTCATATGACACTAATTTTGTAATATTTTTCTAGAGAAAATAGAAGGATATTTCAATCTTTTATTGACTTGGTTGATCAAAATTTGTTTTTCATTATTTATAGTGTACAAGGTTTCTTTGATTTCATGACTCATTGCATTTAATGTCACAAATGTTTTAGTGTTATTGTCAATTTGGAGAAATATTTGTCAAGTTATTTTCTTATCAAAGACCTACTCACTACAGTACTGCTACAAGTTTTTATCCTAAAAACACAGGAAGTCTAATAAATTCAATTTTGTGTAAGTCCATCAAAAAAGCAAAAATGCATATTTGTTGTGTTGATTTTATACCATACTATCAAGTATATATCTGCCAAGAGAGAGCTTCTGTTTTAACTGTGTCAGTAAGAACAAAATCATTTACTATAGTTGATCATGGATGATTGAAAAAACTTTCCACATACTAGCTTCTGGGACTAGGATCTACAGGACATTAGTTATACTGATGTACAACCTCTGACCCTACCATTGTGTTTTAATACTGGTGAGTAGACCCAGAGGAAAGGAGAAGAATTTCTAAAACACATTCCTACACTGGATCAACTTGAAATAACTATACGTAAATGTGTCCAGTTGCAATAACTATACATGAAATGACTGCAAACCACATATTTAGCCCGCTGAATCAAAATTAAACATTTTCCCACCTCGGCTCCTCCTTAGCTCAATTCAAAAAATGTCCATAGCCATTCCAAAGCAAAGGTTAAGTCAGGGTGGTAAGAGACAGTAAAATATCTTACTTTTGTGAAATTTAAAAAATTGTATTATCATACATGAATGTACGTCTCGGGTCCTCCCATGGCCTTAAAGGAACCACACAAAAGATGGCCTTGACACTAAGGCTTATTAGCTTCACAGTAAATACTCCCCTGGCTTCAAGGCATTTCCAGGTAGGAAAGAAAAAAAAGTAGGCAGATTCATCCTGAATCCTCTAATTGAGTCTACTGTCCCAACTAGTAAACTGCCAGCTTTATCTAATAGCTTATTGCACTAAAAGAGACATAAATTCAGAACAAGGAGGGGTGACAACCCCATTATACTCTAAGACCAATTCTAAGAATCAAGCTTTAGAAGGTTATTTGTTAAAATTGGAAGATGTCCAAAGCACAGTGACCAGGAAGGTGTGAAGACTCAAAAGAAGAATAGTTATTAGAATTTGGGTATTTAGCATGTCAAAGAGATGACTTAGGGAGGAAATAAGACCTTTGCCAAAATGTAAAAGGGGTTGTCGTATGGGTGAGGAATGAGACTTGCTCTCCATTCATTGAGGCAGAAGAAGGACCAGAAAGTGGTTTGAAGACTTAGTGTAAAAAATATGTCACATATCTCATTAATAATACTTATAATTACATGTTCAAATGATAATATTTTTGATAGTTGGGGTTAAATAACATGCATTAATTTCACCTGTTTCTTTTTAGGGTTTTAACTTGACCACTAAAACTTTTCAAAGTATGGAAGTAGCTTATTTGTGGCACACATTATATTACTATTGGACAGCATTGATCTAAGGTTTCAGCCCCATGGAGACAATCCTTAAGCCCTCAAAGCCATTGCAATTTTCCCAAGAGCTAAGGCACCAAAACCATTTTATATTTAGGAAGCTTTTACTTGAACTTCTCTGTTCTTGAATTTAATGCATTTACTGTACCTGTTTCAGTGGAGTCACTTGGCTTCTTACATAAGGAAAATGAGCTCCTACAGTGTTCAAAGAATAGTCCAATAAAGATAGTTTACTGTCCCTTTCCATAACAGGAGTATATGGGTCATAATAGTATGTCTGACACTAGTAGGTTTTATACTGTAATTTTTTTTCTTATCAGCTACTTAATGAAATGAATTTCTATCATAACATCTTTGAAATATTAATACTCTTACAGCTGTCTTCAAAGACCTATTTTGAACTAAATATGTTATCAATCAAAATACTCATTAAAATTCGATGCAAGCTTATGTGAAGAGAGAGATTAAATCACTGAGGCATCTGGGCCTCTTATTCTACTAATGTGACGTCATTATATCCTAATTTGTTATTACAGAAATTTAATTTTCTGATGTCATAGAATTACTAGGGGTGTTCACATTTCCTAGGTTTTCATTTACCCTAATTGCAAACTTTTTGATCATCTACTGGTTGGGCCCTTGGATATTTCTAAGATTTGTATTTCTGGCAAACTACAGTGTGTCACCTGAAAAAGCAGTACTTACTCCCTGAAACTGGAGAGAGAAGATGGTTACAGACCCTAGAGGAACTCGGAGACAGTGTTGTCTCAGATGAGATGGGGAAATATTTTGAATTGCCATTTCTCCTTAGCCACCATTAATATACGTGGATCCTGACTTTGTCACCTTCACACCCTCCACTTTCTCTACCTTCACACTCACTTAATGGGATCCCCCTTCCACGGATGTGTGATGGAATCAGAAACACAGAGAGGACTACTTAGAATGCTAAGCAGTTTCTCTACCTACCTCAGAAAGTCTTGAGGACCAAAGAAGGTAATATGCAAAGCCCTAGTACAGTGCCTACCCAAAGTAAATACCAAATAAATTCTAGTTCCCTTTCTTTCTCCGCTCACCCGCCACCACCCTAATCTAGTCATTCAACTAAATATGTTACATAGCTTTCTCCTGCCACTGAAGTAAAACCCAAGAAAACCAAACAGAGAGATAGAACATTCTCAGTGTCAAGAATCAAGACTATGGCATTTAAAAATTTAGTACATTTCCCATATGAAAAAAATTACCAAAATATTTTAACTTAGAAGTAAACTTCGAATTGCCTCTGAAAATCTTGCCAACTTCAACTCACACACCTATGTCAAGACTGCTCTCAATTACAACTAAACGGTCATTTTTCTCATCTCTGATATTCTTTCTCTCTACTAACTTCTCTTTTTAAAAAAAGTCATCAATCCATGGGGGCTTAGTTGATATGGCTGAGGATAAATTCTGACCAGATCCCAGAACCCAAAGATACACAAGTGGTCCCATTGAGATTGCAGTGGCTATTGATTAAGTGGCTTTGTTCTTAGTGATCACAGAGGAAGACTCAGAAAGAAGGACATGAGTTTCCCAGCATCAGATCGACAGCCTCCTAGCCTCACGATATTATAACACTTCTCTTTCATGGCAGATGTGAGTTGTCAGGAACTAGGTATTTCATTATATAACTCTCCGATTAGGTCTGCTGTCTCTCCTATTGTCTTCCTCTTGCAGCCTGTGCCAGCTACACTGGTCTCCTTTTCCTGCTTCCACAGCCAGCCACCTCCCACCGTAAGGCCTCTGCGCATTCTGTTCCATGCGTTTAAAATGTTCTTCCCCCACATTCCTACACAGTTCACTCCCTCGCATTCTTTAAGACTTTGCTCAACTCTCGCTTTTCAGTAAGCCTTTCCTGACGACCCAGTTGTAAACTGAAACTTTCCCTGCTCAGCTCCCACATCCACTCTCCTGTTCGACCTTCTTGCATGGCATCTATCACCATTTCACACACTCCACGCTTCACATGTCTGTCCATTATTGTCAGTCTCCCCGGCTCAAACATGAGGTCCATAATGGAGGGATTTTAGGCGGCTTTCTTGTTGTCATGTCTCAAGTGCCTACGAGAGTGTCTGGTACAAAGGATAATGAGTTAGCGAATGAAAAGAGCATATATTAATGTATTTTGTCATTTTGTTGGAATACTTCAAATAAAAGTTAGTCATACAAAGAACATTATTTTCAAATCCATGCAGTGAAAAATTTGGGTGACTTGATTTATATGTGCATGTCTGTTTGTAAATATGAATACACTGGAGTCTAAATTGTTGGGGCTATTTTCGTGCACATTCTTTAGTCCCTGAAAAAACAAATGGCTCTGAATTCCCATTACCTTCGGCATGACTCTGAATATCAGATGACAGACTACTTTCCCATTGTTTTATATGAAAAAATGAAAGAGAAATATGCAAGAGAAAAAGCCCTTTTAGAGTGAAAAGAAATGCCTGAGTTAGCTCAGCACAACCACTGTTCACTGCAGCAGGACCCCAGAAAAATAGAAGTTTAGATCACTGTGTAACAAACAGCTTTGTGTAACAAAAAGTCCCTCCCAAGCAATGTCTGGCTCTGTCCCCCCAAAACTTCAGTGTTTCGAGATTCCACAACCAATAGAGGAGGGAAACTGTGGTTTCAACACTACCTGAAGAAAATTACATCTCTCAAAGCAAAATCATAACATTTCTTCTCAAAATACTTTGGTTTGTCCTCTATTATTATTTGAGACCAAGTCTCAGTGAAAAAAGAAAAAAAAATAGACAATTCTTTGCAGATAACTTGCAGTTCAATAACCAGATAATTATTCATTTCAGCTTAAAGCTTGCTTGTAAATATCATTTCAAATGAAGCACTGACTTGATTTTTAATCAATGAAAACTGACATTTGTTGAAAAGGCTTTCTGAATAATTACCTTGCATTCTTATTACTAACGCAGATTTAATGGAAAATCAAAACAAACGATATTAATTACATCGTCGCCTCATTATATATTAATAGGTTCAGAAACCAAACATTGAGTGTCTTATAGAGCTGGGTGTAATATTTATATGAAGCTTTATGAAGGAAGTCAGCTTAATTCTAATACATTCATTTTAGTGCTCTGACCTTTTGATCTCTGGAAACACAAGTTTGGTCTCCGCTGGGAGCACAGCTATCTGGCACCAATATTTTGGGCTCATGCCTGAGAATCCAAAGTGTCACTGGGTGTTGCCTTTTTCATGCCAAAGGACATGAGCAGGCTGATTGATCAGGCAGCACCTACCCCTAACTTAGAGTAATTATTGAAACAATTCCCTTTTCGTTGATGAATTTAGAGCATCTCAGGCAAGGAATTTCATTACGTGAATAGGCATTGAGGTCTGCTATTATCTGTGTGTCCAGCAAGCAACTAGGCAGGTATAACCAGGAGCCGGAAAATGAAAAGATTTCCTTAGGTCATTATCTCTGGACTGACTGCTGGACTATCAAGTCTTTACAGCCATGTCCAGCCTTAGTTCTAGATCCTTGGTTGTAATTAGAAAACAGCAGGTGATTTCCTAGCTGTGCAACCTTTTTAAGTTGCATGACAGCTCTGAGCATCAGTTTTCTCATCTGTAAATTAGAAATAAAAATAATAATTGGTTGTTGTAAAGATTTAAAAAAAGATTTATTGTGAAGATTAAATGAATAATCCATGCAATGTGCTAAACAGAGTCCCTAACATGTACTAGGTTTTCAATATTAGTTTTTGGAATCATTATTATAAAGGCCCCTTCCATCCTGACATTATACGACTGTTCCAATGCAATATGGAAGCCCCACTGGGAAAGTCTAATCAGACCTCTCACCTCTTCAACCTCTCACTCTGGCTTATAATATCTTCCTGGCCTCTACACTGCTGCAAAACACCAGCACAAAAATGGACAAGTAGAGAGAACCGATTCAAGTTTGAACATAGAAGTATTTCTGCTGGGATATAGACCACACACAAAGCAGTGAGATTTCACCAAAGCAGGTAGAGTCCAGAGAATGCTGTCATCTATGAAGATGACATTTGCAAAATCTGAATCATTCATTCAACAAAGATTGAATGTGCCATGAACTGTCCTAGGCACTGAAGACACAGCTGCAAACAAACAAACAGAAAAACAAGTCCCTCTCTGGGAGCTTATGTTCTAGCTGGGAAAGAAACACAGGTGGAATAGAAGGGAGTGGGGAGGTGATGCAGTGCCCTCGGTTCTTCATACAGCCTCCTTGAAGCCTTCCCTGGCTTCCCCACAATTCCACTGTGAGTCTCCGGCAGCATCAAACTGCCATTGCTTTGATTTCCTCGTAGAAGTCCTCACTCGCCTCTCCTGTCCAACCCCACTGATACTTTCCTCGGCCAGATCTTTACACTCTCTTGCCTTGGTTACTAGATTAGCCCCTTAGCAGATCCGTTTACCAGCAATCTCAACAACCACTGAGTGCCCTCTTCTACTTTTTTTTTTTTAATCTGAAAAAAATTCTACTCAGCCTTCAAGCCCCAACTCAAATATCCCTCCTCCATGGAGTCTTGCTCAGAAATGTCCTCAGCGCACATTTCAACCCAGGCAAAACTAATCAGTGTTGCTCTGTAATTTCTTCATTTGGTCAAGCTTCTAGTATAGCACTGCTAGGTTGTAACAGCATTCATTCATTCATTTGATAAATATTTAGTAAAATATGGACCCTATATACAGCACTGTTGGAGGCAGTGGAGACAAAACAGTAAATGAGATAAAGGAGGCCTCCATCTCAGAGACCTAGTCATTCTACCTTCCTGTCCTTAAAGTTGGAGGTCATGTCTCATTATCTGAGTGCCCTTGGCACATGGCCTGTGTTCAAGGTTTATCAAATGTCAGCTACATTGCCATAATTTGATTCAGAGAGAATAGGAAACAAAATATTAGCCAGGTCCAGCTCACAGGATTCTATGCCAGAGTGACTCAAATTCCCTACATCACCCAGTGTAGGGGAAGGTCCCTCGTTCCTTTCTCTAAATTAGAGAGGAAACAATTATACATCCCAAAACAGTTCTGAGTGCTTGCCCTTTCATCACACTACTTCTAATTATATGAGGAGAAAAACATCCAGCTCTCTTCGTAGCAAACCAAAATTCTTTTAATCTCTATTTTAAGGAAAAATTGGTCTTTTTCTGTCATCCACAAGTATTTTCTTTAAACACTATGCCAAAAAATAATAACTTAGTCATTCAAGTAAAATAATCCCTAAATTTTCCCGTCAGAAGGCTTATTATCATCATATCAGATAATATAAGCGTACATATGTGGCAGAATGAAAGACAAAGCCAAGATCACAAGTCTCTGTAAGGTTTACAATTTGTATTCATTCAACTTAATGGCTTCTGTATAACCAGCATCATAGTGAGATACTAAAAAGAATGGGTGCTGGTGAGGGAGGAGCTATTTCAGGGAACTTATTATTAATGAGATCATTATTATTACTAATAGAAGATATATGAGTGTTGTCTTAGTGAGCTCGGGCTGCCATAACAGAATACCATAGACTGGGTGGCTTAAACAATAGAAATTTCTTTTTCATGATTCTGAAAGCTGAAATTCCAAAATTAAGACCCTGGCAGACCTGGTATCTGGTGAGGACTCTCTTCCTGGTTTGCAGACAGTTCTCTTCTCATTTTATCCTCAGATGGTGGAGAAAGAGAAAAATCATTTCTCCTGTCTCTTTTTATACGTGTGCTAATGCCATTCACGAGGGCTCTACCCTCGTGATATAATTACATCCTAAAGGCTTCACTTTCAAATACCATCACATTGGGGATTTAGGCTTCAATATATGAACTTGGGGGGGACAAACATTAAGTCCATACTGAGCATTATTGGTTACTTAATAAAATAAGTTACGAATAATATTACTTAATAAAAGAACCATACAAACTAAGAGAGTCAGCCCTGAGCAATTTATTATTTAATATTATTGTATTTTACTATTTTTAATTAATATTAATTATCATATGAATAATTAATATTATTGATCATTAATAGTCTGATAATTCAGTATTATTGGTAATAGTAGAATAATAATGTCTTAGATTTCAAATATATCATCTTTAGCCAGACTACAGTTAAGTGAGTACCTTAACTGTTACATGCCTCACCTGAATTGCGCTTTGACATTATTCTGTGAACAAATATTGAGATAACGTATGAGAACTAGGCCTTTGACTCTGGCTCTTCTGTTTTTTTAGGATTAACTCATTGATTCCGTGCATTTATTCAACATTGTTGGCATGATTATGTGCCAGATATTGTATCCAAGGCCCTGGAAACAGAAAATTAAAGTCATTATCCCTCGATTTAAAGAGCTTATAGTTTGGAGTGAAGACAGATAAACAAATCATTATACCCAGTGTGACAAGAGCTATGCCAGAGTTAAGTCCTGAGGACCCTGGAATCTCTTAAGACAGGTACCAAGTCCTGATGAGGGGATCAGGGAGACTTTCTGGAGAAAACCCAGACAGAAGAAACCAGAAGAGTGAAAGTACAGAACCCGAGGAAAGTACAAAGCAGCTCAGGGAGTGCCAAATTGCTAGTAGGGGTGTAAATGGGGAAGTAAGGGATGGAGAGAGAACCAGTCACTGAATCACATTGTTCCCTTTTATGAGAATCCTTGGGATGGATTTCAATCTTAATATCAGGCAAAGTCATGCCTCTCCTGAACAATCGGTGGCTGTCATCTTGGTGACATGACATACTGTGCATACTTTCTGTCAACAGTATAGAATGTTATTGGCATGCTCTGTTCAGTACCTTGCCCAAGGCTGGGCACAAAGCTGGCACTCAACAAATTTTAGTTGGATGAAATATTAAGATAAACTTCGGATTTTAGCCTTGGTTTCATCTTATCTTCCAACATTATTTCCTTCTCTGATGTTTGTGGTCTTATCTCTATAAATCTTTGAAAGGAGATGGGTTATAAATAATAAGATAGGTATATACATTTTAAAAATACATCTTACTTTATCATAACAACTCTGAAGAAAAGTCAAAAATTGAAGTGTTATTTTAAAGATAAGAAAGTTAAGGACTTGCGATTCTGACCAAGCAGGTGCAACAAGAACTGGATTTACTAGAAATGTCTTCCACCCCAAATACCAAAAATACTGGAGAAAATACATGAACCAACAGTTTTTAAGACATTGAAAGGATCAAACTGTGTCTAAATAGCTTAAAGGTATCTCAGCACCAAACTCAAGATGTGTAGGAATAAAAAACTACTCAGGGGCCAAAAGACAAAATTCACATCCCATCAAAAATTACCAGGCGTGCAAAAGAGCTAGAAAATACAACTCATAAGGAGAAGAAGAATCAACAATCTAAAGTGACCCGGAACTGACACAGAATTAACAAACAAGGGCATGAAATCAGTTACAATAATTATATTTCACATGTTTAAAATGCTAGAGAAATAGAGCCATGGAAAAATAAAAAAGATCCAAATCAAACTTCTAACAGATGAAAACTACTATGACTGAGATGAAAAATATCCTGGACGGGATTAACAGTGGATTTGAAAATGCAGGAAAAAAGAATAACGAATTTGAAAACATAGCAATAGAAACAATCCAAAATAAAACACAGAGAGAAAAAAAATATGAACTGAGCACCAGTGAGCTTTGGTGGCCTAATATATGTGTAACTGGAATTCTCAAAGTAGAGGAAAGAGAGCAGGGGACAGGAGGAAAGAGAGCAGAAAAAATATTTGAAGAACTATTAGCCAAAATATTTCCAAACTTCATGAAAATTACAAACCCATAGTTTCAAGAAGTTTAATGGAACCCAAGCATAAGAAACAGGGGAAAAAATTACATCAAGGCACTTCATAATCAAATTGCTGAAGATAAGAAAACCAAAATCCCAAAGCATTTACCGAATTTCCTCTTCATTATATAACAAGTTTTCAAGTGGGTCCATTCACAATGGGCAGACTTTATCCATATCTTAAAGATGTCACGGACATGCATGGGCAAGGAACAGATCAGGGGATGGAAGCAGGAAAAATACTATCTAAGCACCAGGCAGAGATGCTACCACAGAATCTTTAATAAAATATATTAATACAACATGCACTAAGCTGAGGTCAACAAGACCAGACCTCTGTGGGCAGTGAGCTCTACCAACCACACTCAGCGTGAAGCTCATACCAGGGGCCACAGTTTATATTTTCATGTCACTGTCTCATGATATGGAGATAGCGACGTGAAAATATAAATCCTTCAGTCTGCCTCTCAGGCCTTAATTTTCAGTTTTGCAATCATTGTCTTGTTCAGTGTGAATTTTTTTTTTCAGTGTGTAATTTTTTTTTTTACTTCCTTTTTGTCACTAGGTTTTCTCTTGTTTAAAAAAATTTTTTAAATGCTGAAGGAGTGGGATATGTGTTCCTTCCAAAGCTTATAAGACCAGGAAGTTTATCGACTATCTTTCCTTTTGCTCCTCTTTGTACTTGTAAAGTAGAAATTCCAGCCACTCCTTCAGCACTTGCCATTCATACACTTGAAAATGCTGTTTCTGTCATTATTTGCCTGATGAGGACCCTTATTCATTTGTTTTTCTTAAAGAGTCTTTTAATGTCCTAGCTTGATTTTGTCTATTTTGTGAATTCATATATTTTCTCTTCTAAAAGTAATAAATAAAAGCTGTTGGTAAAAATTTGGAATTAAATTTATTATCGGGCTAAGCACACTTTTAGGAGTTTCCCTTCCCGTCTTTACTTCCTGCTCTACAACACCTAAATACTGTTTTTACTGAAGATGAAATACTTAAAATACGCTTTAGATGTTATTCAACTAACAATTATTCTACCCTATTATGACCAAACACCAAGCTAGGCCTATTAGAGGCTAAAAAGACAAATGGCATTGACTCTTCCCACGGAAAGTCCATCACCTAAAAACAGTTAAACAAGACAAAGCTAAACAAATCCAAGTCAAACAATGATCAGTACTTTCCTTGTTAATGGGTATTCTTCTGAATTGCTTAAGTACAAAAAAAAAATTTGCAAGTTACAAAATCCTTGCTCTAAATCAACTCCACATTAACTGGGGCAGAATTCAGGCCTGGACTCATGAAATCACGAATGTATATGTATTTTCAAATGGTATTTTTGAAGTTTTAGCCTTACCTGGCATTGTTGTATATAAACTCTGTAATGACACGCCAAAAGCATGGCATATCACAAAACAACAACAAAAAAAAAGACTTTCAGTATGTCTACATTAACCTATGAAACTTAGAAAAAAATCATATAAAGCAGCAGACCAAGAAAAATGAATATCTTATAGCCAAGGTTTTGATTCTGGAAACAAACCTTGCTTTAAGCAATCCAGGTAATACGAGCTGTGTATCTGCTTATCTTTTCCCATATATAAAATGACTGTGAAAGAATGATGGTCTCTAACAAATATTATAATACTTGTTCATAAAAACGTGACCATGATTTATAGTATTGAGATAGATGTAGCTAGGAAGGCAGACCATGCCAGGGGGAAATAGGACAGCTTGCCTTCAACCCCTTCTTGACCTCCTCGCTTTCTTGAAAATTGCAAAAACTAAATAAATAGCCGTAGTGTTGCACTAACTGAGTACAAAAAAAAAAAAAAAAGAGAGAAAGGTGCCAAGGAGGAGTACTAAATTTATTTCACAGTCATTCAGCCTTTTCATTTTTCTAGATGGTGCACAGAAGCAGATCAATCATGCGACAATCAGAACCTGGGGTTAAGATGGCTGAACAGTCGGGGTGGTGGGGCTGCTCTTCCATTTGTCTGACTCAGCCAGAAAAGGCCAGAGACTGAAGGAGCAGGGAAAAAGAGTGCACACAAGTTATGTTCACCAGCCTGGGAAAAGGGGAAATCATTTCAAGGGGCCGATGGATGTCTGGGAGCAAAAAGGAAAGAAAAGCTGCCTGCACCTGAGGAAAGAGCCACAAACAGTGGGGTAACTCGGAGGTGCCTGGGGAGATGCATTTGTTATTTCCTGAAGTAACAAGAAAACTAGTTGCAGGAAAATAGCTTTATTTCAGCTCCTGAATTGTTTTATGGGTGATTCCCCTAGAAAGATTTTACCCCCTCTGAACAGCTCAGCATAGCTCCTCTCCTAGGATTTCCTCATTTCTATCTTAACAGTGAGTGGTCGTATCCGACCACTCCTACAGGGAAAAGCTCTCTACTTTCCACGTCTGCACCTAGGTCTCCCATCTTTCCTTTGTTATAAATGGTCGGTCAGCAAGAGAAAAGAGTCTTTCTAGAAATAGCAAGGGGATGGAAGGAGAGGGAGGGAGAAGAGGGGGAACAGAGACAGACAAGGCCAAGTATAGAAAGAGAATGAAACAGTGCAGGAAGAGGAAGCAGGAAGCCACACACTATGATGTCCTCCTTGGTCTATTGTAGCCTTTCTTCTAGGCTGGGCTTCCTGGGAGCTGCAGCTTAGGTGACAGCCCGCTGCTGCTGCTGCTGCTGCTGCTGCCGCCGCCACCCTGCTCCTTCTGCCCTTCAGGCTCTCGTCACCATTGTGATGGAGTAATGAAGTACAGCTGCCCAGTCAGACCTCATCAGCAGTCCTGTGAAGGCAGAATGAAATCACTTCTATTGACCCCCTGGCATATTTACAGGCTCTCCCTCTCTTTCTGCTGAGGCTGCTGGTTCTCACCTTCCCGGCCCCGTGTTGTGTTTATTCAGCAACACGCTAAATCACACCCGCGTGCAAGTGGAGCACTCATCAGGAACCACGAGGCCCTGTTTCAGACTGCCAAACCTATCCAATTACTGGAGCTGGAAGGGCCTACAAAAAAAAAAAGGCTTTCTGCCAGGCAAGTTCTCTTGTTTGCAGCCTCTAAAAATAATACCTTCAGAGCTTTGCATGCTTCCCCTGTCCAATCTGCACGTTTGTTGACTTTGAACTAGCAGAGCACTCATTTATCCTTCATTGGCTTTGTGTCCAAGTTTCCCCTCTTCTCCTTAAACAACGAGGAAGAGACACTACGTTTCTTTCTGGAGAGGCGGGGGAGGGGATATGGGTGCTTCGCCTACTCCTTTCTCAATCTTGTTGGCTATCTCTTCTGATGTGCAAGCTGTGCCATCCTGGTCTCTGGAAGGGAAGGGCAGCTAGCACGCTGGTCACATACTGCCCTCTATCTTCCTCGTCTTGCTAAATATGTTGCACTTGCCTTTAACAAGTGATTCGAAAGAAACCAGTAAACTCACAAGGAAAACTGTGTCATTTTGGTTTAAAATCGTAAGAGCAAGAGTCAGACATTCTTTTCAATGTTGATAGATGAAGAGGTTAAATTGTTTAAAAGTATGTGTCTCTTACCTTATATTCATTTATCTAGAACTTTGGGTTATTTTTACCAATATTTTACATTTTCTATTTCTCTTGATGTATCCTTTTCTTCAGATGAGAAGGAGATTAATATTAGTAATATTAAAGTTAATATTATTAGACCTAATATTTTTTTTTTGTAGCCTGCGATGTTTTCTGAAGCTCATTACAATAGAACATTTATGATTTAGGATTTTTTTTTAAGTTATGGGAGGCAGAATTTTATAACAGCAACAAAACCTACCTGGAATTCAGAAACCCTGGATCCTTGGCCCAGTGTTGCTTCTAACTAGAATTGTGTCTTATAAGTCATTAATCACTCACAGCTTATCTATGGTTCTGTCCAGAGCTAACCCTTCCATACTTACCAACACGGACTGAACAAAGAGCTAAGCCAAACGGCCACTTGATTAATAACCAAGCCATTTGTGAGACCAGGGGTAAGGTTGATTGCTTCCCTTATCCTCAGAGATTAATGCATAATAGTTGATGACGCTGCAGCAGTGACCTACAAAGCATAAGAAAGACACCTAGACCAAGCATCAACCATACAGGGTGTGCTAGTACATACTTAACAACTAGTTCTACGAAAAAAAAAAAGACTGATTTGCAGCCGTTGCCAATTTCTGTGGTGTAAATGCACCCCACCATAGTCAACTTCAAGATACCAATTTGTTTGCATCAATGGAGGAGTTGAAAAGAAACGCTAAAATTGACTCAGGAGCCCTTATAATGGCTGTCCGGCACAGCCCAACTTCTGCCTAGCACAGTACTACATGCTCAGCCCACCCTCCTTCACCCCCATCTCCCCCCCCAGATCAGCTGGGATTTAAGTAGGGAATTGTGGGGTTCCACTGAGAGCCTGAAAGACATAAGATAAACATGGTAAGATAGCAAAGAAAAGCTTGTCTTAGCAGAGAGGTTTTGAATGTTTCTCACAGAAGCTGCAGAACTATCCCTAACAATAGGGGAAAAAAAGGAGAGGGGGGATCTACTGCCTCCAATCTTTCTGGATATGTAGTTCAAAGACACCTTAGAAGAAAATTTCTTGAAAGTTTCATTCTATTTTGGAGCAATTTAGGACTAATTTAACATAAAAATTATATGAAAGTAATAAAATAATATAACTAAAAAAGAGATTTTATATACCCCTTAGCTCTCCAAAATGTAAGTCAATAAAAAAACTCTGGAAAAAAATACTGCAAATTATTTGGTGAATTTGCTGCATGGTTTTCTAAATGAAGGAAAGAAGAAAGGGAGAGAAAGAGGGAAGGAAAAGGAAAGGAAAAGAGGAAGAGCAAAAAGAAGGGAGAAAGGAAGGACGCAGACAAAACAAACTATACAAAAACACTATGGCATGGAGAGATGAGTTGGTTTGAAAGGAGCTCAACCTAGTTGGGAAATTCTCCTTAGGACTCAGCTCATCATCATATGCCATGACAAGAAAGTTCCAAATTTCTGTGCTCACTAGAGGAATAAATACTTTCTTATTTAGGTTAATGCCTATTTAAGCAAAATTTGAAGCTCAACAGAGGAGATGTTATTAAAGGCCACCAAAATGGGTGTGTTAACAGGAATAAGTTGAGAGAGATCACAGTGATGGTGGTCCTCTAGGACAGGCACTCAATTATGAAGAGGTAACAGCTTTGGTTTAGAAGAAATTAACATGATATTGACATTGATACTGAAATTGATGTGCTTAGAGGGAACACATGAGCAATAATGTAGAGGCTCTGCTACCTCCGTGGGAAAGGGAATGTTTTACATAATTTGTACAAATATTTCCTGAATTGATATTGGACCATACAATTTAATCTCATAAATATACATGGTGCACCTATGAGCAAAAATCCCAAGTGGAGCAGAAATTGGTGTAGGAAAGGGGCAGGGCACAGGAAGGATGTTCAAAAATAAATAAAGACATGATAAGCACCCCCAAAGAAGCTAAGAATATAGCAGGCATTGATGAACTGCTGTCTAAAGTACGAGGAAGAATGACACGTATTATAAAAGAGCGAAAAACACAGTGCTTGAGTAACAACTTCCAGTGAGGAATAAGGAAATACACTGTGACCTGATTCTATTTCTATTCATAAATTTGGTTTGTTCCCCCTATACGTGGTATATTTGGCTTATGCAGAAATAAGGACGTCATTTTTATTTCGATTAGATATATCTAGCTTCACCACATTTTTTTCTTTTCTCCAATGACATTTAGCTATGGAAAAAGGACTTTTTAATGTGTTGCCAGCTAAGTCAAAAGGAGTTTACAAATAACCTGCCCTTCGAAAGACCTTGCAGACAAATTTTTGGTGATGAGCTCAGAGAGTTGTGCAGTAGGAAAACTGCTTCATATATCCCCCCTGGGCTAAAGTGAAGACTGCATTCAGGGTCTAGCCATGAGTCTAGAAATACTTATAATATAATTACTTTTTACCAAAGGACATAATTCTGAACTTAACTTTAAAAATGTATTAATGTCCTATTAAAATTATCTGTCATTTTAAAATTTCATAATGTCATTCTAGTGTTTATTATGCAAGGATAAGGGAGCATATGGAGACACGAAAGAGAATACCACCTGGTCCACAAATTGGTTGGCCTGGGAATTCTATATCCTTTACATAATGTCACCTGTGCCACTCAAAGCCCAACCCCACATAGAAATCTTATAATCAGGTCAGTTAATCAGATATGCAGCTGACATCTAGATAGTTTGAGATTTCAGATAACTGAATTTTCCATTTTCTTCACTTATAACATTCCTGGAACAGCACCTAAGGGCCAAATTCCAACTATGCATAGCAGATTAATTAGCAAATGCATTCATTACTTGTGTATCAAAATGTGTTTTGAACCATCCTAGAGAGGTCTATGATGTCAGAATCAACATAGGTTCTAGGGCCAGACTCCTTGGTTTCAAATCCCAGCTTCCTCCCTTCCTGAGCTGTAAAGTCATGGAGAGCTTACTAACCTCCTCAGAACCTCCCTGCTTGGTGAGGTTGGGATGATTAGTAAGAAAAAACCTGTAATACATGGAAACCATCTTTGAGCACTACATGTGAACAATTCCGTAGCCCTGATCCAACCCGCGTTTCCATATCTTTCTATTTCCCCAGGTGTACATTTCCCTAAAGGTGGACCGTGTTATCATTAGACTGTCAATGGAAGTTGGTTTCCATTTCCAGGCCTTACAAAATTCCAAGGGAACAAAGTTCAGCCAATATTTTAAAGAATGACATCTGTGATAACACTTAAAGAAGTCTTCCATGCTGACCCAAGGACTCTAGGAAAAGGTGAAAGAAAGTGGTCATTGATGAACGTTAGGAAATCTGTGACCACCGCCCCCCCCCAAAAAAAAACAAACTAATGCTTATCCAAGGATGATTATGTATCAATGGATATTTTTTGGAGGAAATTTCCATGGCTTTTTATCAGATTTGAAATCAGACCCCAAAGAGGACTAAAAGCCCCTGCATTTAAACCAAAACACCACTGACAGAATTCAAGGTCATGCCTAAATCAGGTATTTTCTAATGTTTCTCTTTTGCCAAGACTTAAACCCTGATCTTTATGGGCTTGCCAACATTTTGTGTTAGATGGCAATTATTATATTTGTACACACTGTTTTCTTTAATTTTCAGTTATTAATAAAACATAGATATGCAAATTGTTGTCAAACACCACTTTAAAATTCAAGTTGATTTATACTATTTTGAACTTAATAGATCCTTTTATTTGGAATTCTTATTACTCCCCTTTCTACTTCAAATGTTTTAGATAAGCATCCATGAACACATAGAGGGATAGCAGGAAAAACAGGGGCCTTGGTATCAAACAGACAGGTCTGAATTCCAGCTTTCCATCTGAGAGGTGAGAAACCTCCCACAAAAGGATGGTTCTGGGGATGATGGAGATGCATAACACTCCAAGTACCTGCCCTAGCCCCGGGTTAGAAATGTAAAGGGGATTTTCTTGCCTTTACCCCTTACAAGGAAGTAGTGCAACTTTAAAATGGCACTCACTCCACAGACTCAGCCAAAATAAGCACAATCGTCTCTGGGTTTATTCATTACATTCAGGAGCATATTTTCCACAGAAGAAGGAGAACTGGTATATATACACACATACATATTCAGTTTTGAGGTTTTCAAGTGCAGTTATTTGTCCTATACTGAATTCATGTTAATAAAAAATTTTAAGTGTACATGGAAATAGTAAGTTAGAAATTGTTAGTATAATATTACTAAAAATGACCATATTCTCAATTATTTATGCTCCCTCAGTGAAAAGTTTCATACATTTATTTTAAAATTCTCTCTACATAAGTTCAAAATCTTTCCCATCAGTGCTTTTTTTTTTTTTTTTTAAGGACTAGACCTTTATGGCAAAACCATTTTCAAAAATGTTACTAACACTCCAGTGTTGGGAAAGATACATGGAAAAGAATGCCAGTGACTCAAAGTCTTCATTTCTTCTTTTAAATCCAACTCATGTCCTCAGGGACAAACTTTTAAATTTGCCTCAAAAACTCAAACCCAAAAAGAAAAACTAGTTACATTACTTTTACACTAGTAACAGCATTTATTATAATAAGATAAAGCAGAAAAGCCAGGTTCTAATTACCACTGCGATAAAGACTTTAAGTTAGCCAAAGGTAGAGGGTTCCAATTTCTGGTTCTTGATTACACTGACACTAGATTTACTGACGTTAAGCTAAGAGCTTCCCCACGTCATTTCCATTTAGAGATCAGGAGTAATAGCATTTTATTGCTGCCTCAGACAAGAGCTGCACGTGCATGTTTTCCAGTCTCATAATGAATAAGGATCTGAGTTAAGGCACCTGGGGAGCAAAGCAAAGGGTAATAATGGGTCTTATGGGGGTCCTCAAGGGACTAATAACTCCAGGTGGCCTTAGAAATCCTGGAGAATATCCCATCAGGAGCCCTTGGGAAGACGCCAGGGACGTGCAGCTGGTATAGCATTCAAGTAAGTCCTCTTCACAAACCGCTTTAATGCGGGCCCTTGTCACTCCTCAGGGCAGCCCTGCGGTGAGCAATAATTACATCACAGTCTATAGATTATCACCCACAAGTAATTTCTCAAATGTTCTCCTTAAGTGATATCTTGAAAGCCACAAACTACCAGCTAGGAAGAGACAATGAGAGGCGCAACTGTTAAACATGGGGACTGCCATTCAGTGGATGTCACTGGGAGCCCCTCACCCCTCTCGTCCCATCCTCCCCACCCCTATCCCTGCCCTTCAGGGATAAAAGCTTTCGGCTGCTCTCGAAAACTCAGGATGCAGAAGTCAAACTATGCATGAGTTCTTGCAACTTCTAGGTTCGCACGTTGGAATCCTGGACCTGCCCCTTAACAATTATATGACCTTTAGGTGATCACTCTTTAGGTCTCAGTTT